>NW_027309840.1:0-244109 GCF_047496795.1 Chiloscyllium punctatum | reverse complement strand
TCCTTCCTTCCCCCTTTATTCCCCCCCACCTTCCCCCCTCTCCTTCCCCCATCTCCTGCCTTCACCCCCCTCTTCTTCCCCCATCTCCTTCCTTCCCCCCATCTCATTCCTTCCCCATCTCCTTCCTCCCTGCCTCCTTCACCCCCTCTCCTTCCTTCCACCCCTCCTTCCCTCCAACCCTCTCCTTCTTCTCCTATCTCCTTCCTTCCGCCCCCTCCTTCCTTCCCCCCCTTCTTCCCCCCTCCTTCCCCCCATCTCCTTGCCCCCCTCCTCCCCCCATCTCCTTCCCCTTCCTTCCACGCCTCCTTCCCCCTATCTACTTCCCCCTTCCTTCTCCCCCTGTCCTTCCCCCTTCTCCTTCCTCCCCCCACTCTCCTTCCTTCCCCCTCTCCTTTCTTCTCCCCTCCTAACTTCCCCCCCTCCTTTCTCCCCCTACCTTCCCCCCTCTCCTACCTTCCCCCTTTATTCCCCCCTTCTTCCCCCATCTCCTTCCCCCCCCTTCACCCCATCTCCCTCCTTCTCCCCATCTCCTTCCTTCCCCCTCATTCCCCCATCTCCGATCTTCCCCCTTCCTTCCCCCTCTCCATCCTTCCCCCTTCCTTCCCCCCTCCTTCCACCCCTCGCCTTCCCCCCATCTCCTGCCCTCACCCCCTCTCCTTCCCCCATCTCCTTCCTCTCCCCCTCCTTCGCCCCCTCTCCTTCCTTTCACCCCTCTTTCCCTCCCACCCTCTCCTTCTTCTCCCCTCTCCTTACTTCAGCCCCTCCTCCTTCCTTCCCCCTACATAGTCACTCGTTCCCCCCATCTCCTTCATTCCCCTTCTCTCCTTCCCCCCTCGTTCCCCCCCTTTGCCCCCCTCTCCTTCCTTCCCCCATCTCCTTCCTTCCACCCATCTCCTTCCTCGCCTCCTTCCCCGTTCCTCCCCGTCTCCTTCTTTCCCCCCATCTCCTTGCCCCCACCTCCCCCCATCTCCTTCCCCCTTCCTTCCACCCCTCCTTCCCCCATCTACTTCCCCCTTCCTTCTCCCCCTGTCCTTCCCCCTCTCCTTCCTTCCCCCTTTATTCCCCTTCCTTCCCCCTCTCCTTCCTTCCCCCTTTCTTCCCCTTCCTTCCCCCTCTCCTTCCTTCCCCCTTTATTCCCTCTCCTTCCCCCCTCTCCTTCCCACCATCTACTTCCTTCCCCCCTCTCCTTCCTCCCCCTCCTTCACCCCATCTCCTTCCTTCTCCCCCATCTCCTTCACCCCCATCTCCTTCCTTCTCCCCATCTCCTTCCTTCCCCCCTCATTTCCCCATCTCCTTTCTTCCCCCCTCCTTCCCCCCTTCTTCCACCCCTCACCTTCCCCCCATCTCCTTCCTTCCCCCATCTCCTTCCACTCCCCCTCCTTCACCCCCTCTCCTTCCTTCCACCCCTCCTTCCCTCCCACCCTCTCCTTCTTCTCCCCTATCCTTCCTTCTTCCCCCTCCTTCCTTCCCACCTACTTCCCCCTCCTTCCCCATCTCCTTCATTCCCCTCTCTCCTTCCCCCCTCGTTCCCCCCTTGCCCCCTCTCCTTCCTTCCACTATCTCCTTCCTTCCACCCATCTCCTTCCTCCCCTCCTTCCCCCCTTCCTCCCGATCTCCTTCCTTCCCCATCTCCTTGCCCCCTTCCCCATCTCCTTCCCCATTCCTTCCCCCCTCCTTCCCACCTCTCTCCTCCCCCCTTCTTTACTCCCCCTCTCCTTCCCCATCTCCTTCCTTCCCCCTCACATTCCTTCACCCTTCCTTCCCCCCTCCATCCCCCCTCTACTTCTGCCCATCTCCTGCCTTCCCCCTCCTTCACCCCGATCTCCTTCCTTCCCCCATCTCCTTCCTCCCCCTCGTTCAACTCCCTCTCCTTCCCCATCTCCTTCCTTCCCCCCTTCCTTCCCCCCTCTCCTTCCCCCATCTCCTTCCTCCCCCTTCCTTCCCCCCTCTCCTTCCCCCATCTCCTTCCTTCCCCCTTCCTTCCCCCATCTCCTTCCTCCCTCCTTCCTTTCCCCTTCCTTCCACCTCTCATTTCCCCATCTCTCCTTCCCCCTCTCTTTCCTCCCTCTCTCCTTCCCCCTTCCTTCCTCCCCTCTCCTTCATCCCCTCTCCTTCCCCCTTCCTTCCCCCCTCCATCCCCCCTCTCCTTCCCCCATCTCCTGCCTTCCACCCCTCCTTCACCCCCTCTTCCTTCTCCCCATCTCCTTCCTTTCCCCATCTCCATCCTTCCCTCTACCTTCCCCCATCTCCTTCCTGCCCCCTTCCTTCCCCCCTCTCCTTCCCCCCATCTCCATCCTTCCCTCTACCTTCCCCATCTCATTCCCCCATCTCCTTCCTTCCCCCTTCCTTCCCCCTTCCCCCTCCTCCTTCCCCCCATCTCCTTCCTTCCACCTTCCTTCCCCCTTCCCGTCCATCTCTTCCTTCCACCTTCCTTCCCCCTTCTTCCGCCCCCTTTCCTTCCCCCCATCTCCTTCCTTCCCCCTTCCCCTCCATCTCATCCTTCCACCTTCCTTCCCCCTTCCTTCCCCCCCTCTCCTTCCCCCATTTCCTTCCTTCCCCCTTCCTTCCCCCCCTTCCTTCCCCTTCCTTCCCCCCCTCTCCTTCCCCCAATCTCCTTCCTTCCAACTACCTTCCCCCCTCTCTTTCCCCCTCTCCTTCCCCCCTTCCCCCATCTCCTTCCTTTCACATCTCCTTCCTTCCCCCTTCCTTCCTCCCCTCTCCTTCCCCCCCCTCCTTCCCCCATATCCTTCCTTCCTGCTTCCTTCCCCCTCTCCTCCCCCTCTCCTTCCCCCAATCTCCTTCCTTCCTCTTTCCTCCCCCCCTCTCTGCCCCCCATCTCCTTCCTCCCCATTTTTCCCCCCTCTCCTTCCACCCCTCTCCTTCCTTCCCCATCTCCTTCCCTCCATCTCCATCCCCCATCTCCTTCCTTCCCCCCTCCTTCCAGCCCCTTCCTTCCCCCTTCCTTCCCCCCTCTCCTTCCCCTCTCTCCTTCACCCCATCTCCTTCCTTCCCCCTCTCCTTCCTTCCCCCTTCCTTCCCCCCTCCTTCCCCCCCTCTCCTTCCCCCCTCTCTTCCCCCCTCTCCTTCCTTCCCCCCACTCTCCTTCCTTCCCCCTCTCCTTTCTTCCCCCTCCTACCTTCCCCACTCCTTTCTTCCCCCTTCCTTCCCTCTCTCCTTCCTTCCCCCTTTATTCCCCCCCACCTTCCCCCCTCTCCTACCCCCATCTCCTGCTTTCACCCCCCTCTTCTTCCCCCATCTCATTCCTTCCCCCCATCTCCTTCCTCCCTGCCTCCTTCACCCCCTCTCCTTCCTTCCACCCCTCCTTCCCTCCCACCCTCTCCTTCTTCTCCCATCTCCTTCCTTCCGCCCCCCTCCTTCCTTCCCACCCCTACTTCCCCCCTCCTTCCCCACATCTCCTTGCCCCCCTCCTCCCCCATCTCCTTCCCCCTTCCTTCCACGCCTCCTTCCCCCTATCTACTTCCCCCTTCCTTCTCCCCTGTCCTTCCCCCCTCTCCTTCCTCCCCTACTCTCCTTCCTTCTCCCTCTCCTTTCTTCTCCCCTCCTAACTTCCCCCCCTCCTTTCTTCCCCCTTCCTTCCCCCACCTCCTTCCTTCCCCCTTTATTACCCCCTCCTTCCCCCTCTCCTTCCCCCATCTCCTGCCTTCGCCCCCCCCTCCTTCACCCCCATCTCCTTCATACTCCCCATCTCCTTCCTTCCCCCCTCATTCCCCCATCTCCTATCTTCCCCCTTCCTTCCCACTCTCCAGCCTTCCCCCTTCCTTCCCCCCTCCTTCCACCACTCGCCTTCCCCCCATCTCCTGCCTTCACCCCACTCTCCTTCCCCCCATCTCCTTCCTTCCCCCCATCTCCTTCCTCTCCCCTCCTTCGCCCCCTGTCCTTCCTTCCACCCCTCTTTCCCTCCCACCCTCTCCTTCTTCTCCCCTCTCCTTCCTTCCGCCCCCCTCCTTCCTTCCCCCCATACTTCCCCCCTCCTTCCCCACATCTCCTTGCCCCCTCCTCCCCATCTCCTTCCCCCTTCCTTCCACGCCTCCTTCCCCCTATCTACTTCCCCCTTCCTTCTCCCCTGTCCTTCTCCCCTCTCCTTCCTCCCCCCACTCTCCTTCCTTCCCCCTCTCCTGTCTTCTCCCCTCCTAACTTCCCCCCCTCCTTTCTTCCCCTTCCTTCCCCCACCTCCTTCCTTCCCCCTTTATTACCCCCTCCTTCCCCCTCTCCTTCCCCCATCTCCTGCCTTCGCCCCCCCCTCCTTCACCCCCATCTCCCTCCTTCTCCCCATCTCCTTCCTTCCCCCCTCATTCCCCCATCTCCTATCTTCCCCCTTCCTTCCCACTCTCCAGCCTTCCCCCTTCCTTCCCCCCTCCTTCCACCACTCGCCTTCCCCCCATCTCCTGCCTTCACCCCCCCTCTCCTTCCCCATCTCCTTCCTTCCCCCCATCTCCTTCCTCTCCCCTCCTTCGCCCCCTCTCCTTCCTTCCACCCCTCTTTCCCTCCCACCCTCTCCTTCTTCTCCCCTCTCCTTCCTTCCGCCCCCCTCCTTCCTTCCCCTACTTAGCCCCTCCTTCCCCCACTCTCCTTCCTTCCCCCTCTCCTTTCTTCTCCCCTCCTACCTTCCCCCCTCCTTTCTTCCCCCTTCCTTCCCGCTCTCCTACCTTCCCCCTTTCTTCCCCCTTCCTTCCCCCTGTCCTTCCCCCTTTATTCCCCCTCCTACCCCCCTCTCCTTCCCCCCATCTCCTTCCTTCCCCCATCTCCTTCCTCTCCCCCTCCTTCGCCCCCTCTCCTTCCTTCCACCCCTCCTTCCCTCCCACCCTCTCCTTCTTCTCCCCTCTCCTTCCTTCTGCCCCACTCCTTCCTTCCCCCCAACTTCCCCCCTCCTTCCCCCATCTCCTTCATTCCCCCTCTCTCCTTCCCCCCTCGTTCCCCCCCTTGCCCCCTCTCCTTCCTTCCCCCCATCTCCTTCCTTCCACCCATCTCCTTCCTCCCCTCCTTCCCCCCCTTCCTCCCCATCTCCTTCCTTCCCCATCTCCTTGCTCCCCTCCTTCCTCCATCTCCTTCCCCATTCCTTCCCCCCTCCTTCCCACCTCTCTCCTCCCCCCTTCTTTACTACCCCTCTCCTTCCCCATCTCCTTCCTTCCCCCTCACATTCCTTCCCCCCTTCCTTCCCCCCTCCTCCCCCTGCTCCTTCTGCCCATCTCCTGCCTTCCCCCCCCTCCTTCACCCCGATCTCCTTCCTTCCCCCATCTCCTTCCTCCCCCTCCTTCAACTCCCTCTCCTTTTTTCTCCCCATCTCCTTCCTCCCCCCAATCTCCTTCCTTCCCCCCTCTCCTTCCCCATCTCCTTCCTTCCCCCTCCTTCCCCCCTCTCCTTCCCCCTCTACTTCCTTCCCCCTCCCTTCACCCCCTCCTTCCACCCTCTCCTTCCCCCATCTCCTGCCTTTCCCACCTCTCCTTCCCCCATTTCCTTCCTTCCCCCCTCCTTCCCTGCCCCCCTCCTTCCTCCCCCTTGTTCTTCCTTCCCCCATCCTTCCTTTCCCCCCTCCTACACCCCATCTCCTTCCTGGCCCTCCCTTACACCCCCCTCTCCTTCCTTCTCCCGCTCTCTCCTTCCCCCTCCCCTTCTCCCCATCTCCTTCATTCTGCCCCCTCTCCTTCCCCCGTCTCCTTCACCACCATCTCCTTCCTTCCCCCTTCCCCCCTCCTTCCCCATCACCTTCCTTCCCCCATCACCTTCCTTCCCCCATCTCCTTCCTTCCCCCGCTCCTCACCCCCTTCCTCACCCCTTCCTTCCCCCCTCTCATTTCACCATCTCACCTCTCTCCTTCCCCCTTCCTTCCTCCCCACTCGTTCACCCCCTCTCCTTCCCCCTTCCTTCCCCCCTCCATCCTCCCTCTCCTTCCCCATCTCCTGCCTTCCCCCCCTCCTTCACCCCCTTCTTCCTTCTCCCCATCTCCTTCCTTCCCCCATCTCCTTCCTTCCCCCTTCCTTCCCCCCTCTCCTTCCCCCATCTCCTTCCTTCCACCTTCCTTCCCCCTTCCCCTCCATCTCCTCCTTCCACCTTCCACCTTCCTTCCCCCTTCTTCCGCCCCCTCTCCTTCCCCCCATCTCCTTCCTTCCCCTTCCCCTCCATCTCCTCGTTCCACCTTCCTTCCCCCTTCCTTCCCCTCTCCTTCCCCATTTCCTTCCTTCCCCCTTCCTTCCCCCCTTCCTTCCCCTTCCTTCCCCCCTCTCCTTCCCCCAATCTCCTTCCTTCCAACTTCCTTCCCCACTCTCTTTCCCCCTTTCCTTTCCCCTCTCCTTCCCCCTTCCCCCATCTCCTTACTTTCACATCTCCTTCCTTCCCCCTTCCTTCCTCCCCTCTCCTTCCCCCATCTCCTTCCTTCCCCCTTCCTTCCCCCTCTCCTTCCCCCACTCCTTCCTTCTCCCTTCCATCCCCCCCTCCTTCCCCCATCTCCTTCCTTACCCCTTCCTTCCCCCTTCTCCCTCCTCCTTCCCCCCATCTCCTTCCTTCCACCTTTCTTCCCCCTTCCCCTCCATCTCCTCCTCCACCTTCCTTCCCCCTTCCTTCCCCCCTCTCCTTCCCCATTTCCTTCCTTCCCCCTTCCTTCCCCTTCCTTCCCCCCCTCTCCTTCCCCCAATCTCCTTCCTTCCAAATTCCTTCCCCACTCTCTTTCCCCCTCTCCTTCCCCCCTTCCCCCATCTCCTTCCTTTCACATCTCCTTCCTTCCCCTTTCCTTCCTCCCCTCTCCTTCACCAACTCATTCCTTTCCCTTCCTTCCCGCTCTACTCCCCCTCTCCTTCCCCATCTCCTTCTTTACTCTTTCCTTCCCCCTCTCTGCCCCCCATCTCCTTCCTCCCCCATTTCTTCCCCCCCTCTCCTTCCTCCCCTCTCCTTCCATCCCCCTCCTCCCCCTCTCCTTCCTCCCATCTCCTTTCTACCCCCATCTCCTTCCCTCCATCTCCTTCCCCAATCTCCTTCCTTCCCCCTCCTTACACCCTCTCTTTCCCCCTCTCCTTCCGCCTCTCCTTCCCCCCTTCCCCATCTCCTTCCTTTCACATCTCCTTCCTTCCCCCTTCCTTCCTCCCCTCTCCTTCCCCTCTCCTCCCCCCTCTCCTTCCCCCCATCTCCTTCCTCCCCCCTTTCTTCCCGCTCTCCTTCCACCCCTCTCCTTCCTTCCCCATCTCCTTCCTTCCCCCTCCTCCCCCTCTCCTTCCTCCCCATCTCCTTCCCTCCATGTCCTTCCCCCATCTCCTTCCTTCCCCCCTCCTTCCACCCCATTCCTTCCCCTTCCTTCCCCCCTCCTTCCCCCACTCTCCTTCCCCCACTCCCCTTCCCCCCCCCTTCCTTCCCCCTTCCTGCCCCCTTCTTCCCCCTCCTTCCCACCCTCCTTCCCTCCCATCTCCTTCCTTCCCCCTTTCCTTCCCCCGTCCTTCCTTCCCCCCTCTCCTTCACTCCATCTCCTTCCTTCCCCCCTCCTTCCCCACTCTCCTTCCCCCACTCTGCTTCCCCTCTCTCCTTCCCCCCTCTCCTTCCTTCCACCCTCCTTCCCCCCTCCTTCCCTCCCATCTCCTTCCTTCCCCCTTTCCTTTCCCCGTCCTTCCTCCCCCCTCCTTCCCCCATCTCCTTCCTTCCCCCTCCTTCCCCCCTCTCCTTCCCCCCATCTCCTTCCTCCCCCCTCCTTCCCCCCTCTCCTTCCCCGCTCTCCTTCATTCCCCCTTCCTCCCCCCACCTGCCTCCCTCCTTCCCCCCCTCTCTCCTTCCTTCCCCCCTCTCCTTCCTTCCCCCCATCTCCTTCCTTCCCCCTTCCATCCCCCCTCTCCTTCCCCATCTCCTTCCTTCCCGCATCCTTCCCCCCTCCTTCCCCCTCTCCTTCCTTCCCCCTTCCTTCCCCCATCCTACCCCCCGCTCTCCTTCATTATCCCTTCCTCCCCCCACCTGCCCCCCTCCTTCCTTTCCCCTTCCTTCCTCCATCCTTCCCCCCTTCCCCCATCTCTTTCCTTCCCCATCTCCTTCCTCCTCCCCTCTCCTTCCCCCCTCCTTCCTTCCCTCCCTCCTTTCTCCCCCTTCTTCCCCCTCTCCTTCCCCCTCTCCTTCTTTTCCCCCTTCCTTCCTTCCCTCCCCTCTCCTTCACCCCCTCTCCTTCCACCCCTCTCCTTCCCCCTCTCCTTCCTTCCCCCCACTCTCCTTCTTTCCCCCCTCTCCCTTCCTTCCCCCCTCTCCTTCCTTACCCCCTCCTTCCTTCCCCCTCTCCTTCCTTCCCCATCTCCTTCCTTCCCCCCATTTCCTTCCTTCCCCATCTCCTTCCTTCCCCCCTCCTTCTCCATCTCCTTTCTTCCCCCTTCCTTCCCCCTCTCCTTCCTTCCCCCTTCCTTCCCCCCTCCTTCCCCCCTCTCCTTCCCCCCTCTCCTTCCCCACTCTCCTTCCCTCCCTCTCCTTTCCTCCATCTCCTTCCTTCTCCCCTCTCCTTCCTTCCCCCCCACTCTCCTTCCTTCACTCCCTCTCCCTTCCTTCCCCCCTCCTTCCTTACCCCCTTCCTTCCTTCCCTCCCTCTCCCTTCCTTCCCCCATCTCCTTCCTTCCCCCATCTCCTTCCTTCCCCATCTCCTTCCTTCCTCATTCCTTCCCCCCTCCTTCCCCCATATCCTTTCTTCCCCCTTCCTTCCCGCCTCCTACCTTCCCCCTCCTTTCTTTCCCCTTCCTTCCCTCTCTCCTTCCTTCCCCCTTTATTCCCCCCTCCTTCCCCCCTCTCCTTCCCACCATCTCCTTCCTTCCCCATCTACTTCCTTCCCCCCTCCTTCCCCTCTCCTTCCTCCCCTCTTCTTCCCCCCATCTCCATTCTTCCCCCATCTCCTTCCTCTCCCCCTCCTTCACCCCCTCTCCTTCCTTCCACCCCTCCTTCCTTCCCACCCTCTCCTTCTTCTCCCATCTCCTTCCTTCCGCCCCCCCTCCTTCCTTCCCCCCTACTTCCCCCTCCTTCCCCCATCTCCCTTCATTCCCCCTCTCTCCTTCCCCCCTACTTCCCCCCTCCTTGCCCCCGTCCGTCCTTCCCCATCTACTTCCTTCCCCCCTCCTTCCACCCCTCGCCTTCCCCCCATCTCCTGCCTTCACCCCACTCTCCTTCCCCCATCTCCTTCCCTCCCACCCTCTCCTTCTTCTCCCCTCTCCTTCCTTCCGCCCCCTCCTTCCTTCCCCCCTACTTCCCCCTCCTTCCCCGCATCTCCTTCATTCCCCCTCTCTCCTTCCCCCCTCGTTCCCCCATTGCCCCCTCTCCTTCCTTCCACCCATCTCCTTGCCCCCCTCCCCTCATCTACTTCCCCCTTCCTTCTCCCCCCGGCCTTCCCCCCTCTCCTTCCTCCCCCCACTCTCCTTCCTTCCCCCTCTCCTTCCTTCCCCGTCTCCTTTCTCCTCCCCTCCTACCTTCCCCTCCTCCTTTCTTCCCCCTTCCTTCCCCCCTCTCCTACCTTCCCCCTTTATTCCCTCCTCCTTCGCCCTCCTCTCCTTCCCACCATCTCCTTCCTTCCCCCTCTCCTTCCTCCCCCCACTCTCCTACCTTCCCCCCTCTCCTACCTTCCCCCTTTATTCCCCCTCTGCTACCTTCCCCCTTTATTCCCTCCTCCTTCGCCCTCCTCTCCTTCTCCCCATCTCCTTCCTTCCCCCCTCTCCTTCCTCCCCCACCTTTCTCCCATCTCCTTTCTTCCCCCTTCCTTCCCCCTCCATCCTTCCCCCCTCCTTCCCCCCTTCTTCCACCCCTCACCTTCCCCCATCTCCTCCATTCCCCCATCTCCTTCCTCTCCCCCTCCTTCAGCCCCTCTCCTTCCTTCCACCCCTCCTTCCCTCCCACCCTCTCCTTCTTCTCCCATCTCCTTCCTTCTGCCCCCCTCCTTCCTTCCCACCTACTTCCCCCTCCTTCCCCATCTCCTTCATTCCCCCTCTCTCCTTCCCCCCCTCGTTCCCCCCCTTGCCCCCTCTCCTTCCTTCCCCCATCTCCTTCCTTCCACCGATCTCCTTCCTCCACTCCTTCCTCCCTTCCTCCCCATCTCCTTCCTTCCCCCATCTCCTTGCCTCCCTCCTTCCCCCATCTCCTTCATTCCCCCTCTCTCCTTCCCCCCTCGTTCCCCCCCTTGCCCCCTCTCCTTCCTCCCCATCTCCTTCCTTCCCCCAACTCCTTGCCTCCCCTCCTTCCCCCATCTCCTTCATTCCCCTCTCTCCTTCCCCCCCTCGTTCCCCCCCTTGCCCCCTCTCCTTCCTCCCCATCTCCTTCCTTCCCCCCAACTCCTTGCCTCCCCTCCTTCCCCCATCTCCTTCCTTCCCCCATCTCCTTGCCTCCCTCCTTCCCCCTTCCGTACTCCGCCTCTCCTTCCCCCATTTCCTTCCTTCCCCCTCACATTCCTTCCCCCTTCCGTCCCCCTCCATCCCCCCCTCTCCTTCTGCCCATCTCCTGCCTCCCCCCCTTCACCCCGATCTCCTTCTTTCCCCCATCTCCTTCCTCCCCCTCCTTCAACTCCCTCTCCTTTCTTCTCCCCATCTCCTTCCTTCCCCCATCTCCTTCCTTCCTCCTTTCTTCCCCCTCTCCTTCCCCATCTCCTTCCTTCCCACTTCCTTCACCCCCTCTCCTTCCCCCCATCTCCTTCCTTCCCCCTTCCTTCCCCCTCTACTTCCTTTCCCTTTCCTTCCCCCCTCCTTCCCCCCTCTCCTTCCCCCCATCTCCTGCCTTCCCCCATCCTTCCCTGCCACCCTCCTTCTTTCCCCCCGATTTTCCTTCCCCCATCCTTCTTTCCCCCCTCCTACACCCCATCTCCTTCCTCCCCCATCTCCTTCCTAGCTCCCCCTTACACCCCCTCTCCTTCCTTCTCCCCCTCACTCCTTCCACCCTCCCCTTCTCCCCATCTCCTTCATTCTGCCCCCTCTCCTTCCCCCCTCTCCATCACCCCCACCTCCTTCCTTCCCCCCTCCCCCTCCTTTCCCCATCACCTTCCTTCACCCATCTCCTTCCTTCCCCTCTCTCCTCCCCACTTCCTTCCCCCTTCCTTCCCCCCTCTCATTCCACCATCTCTCCTTCCCCCTCTCTTTCCTCCCTCTCTCCTTCCGTCCTCCTTCCTCCCCCCTCCTTCCCCCCTCTCCTTCCCCATCTCCTGTCTTCACCCCGTCTCCTTCCCCCGCCATCTTCTTCCTTCCCCCCACCCTCCTTCCTCCCCCCTCCTTCACCCCCCTCTCCTTCCATCGCCCCCCTTCACCCCCATCTCCTTCCTTCCCCCTTCCTTCCCCCTCTCCTTCCTTCCCCCTTCCTTCCCCCTCTACTTCCTTCCCCCTTCCTTCCCCCTTCCTTCCCCCCTCCTTCCCCCCTCTCCTTCCCCCATCTCCTTCCTTCCCCCCTCCTTCCCTGCCCCCCTCCTTCCTCCCCCGTTCTGCCTTCCCCCTCCTTCCTTCCCCCCCTCCTTCACCCCCTCTCCTTCCATCGCCCCACTTCACCCCCATCTCCTTCCTCCCCCTTCCTTCCCCCTTCCTTCCCCCTTCCTTCCCCCCTCTTTCCCCACCTCTCCTTCCCCCATCTCCTTCCTTCCCCCCTCCTTCCCTGCCCCCCTCCTTCCTCCCCCGTTCTTCCTTCCCCCCTCCTTCCTTCCCCTCCTCCTTCACCCCCATCTCCTTCCTCCCCCCATCTCCTTCCTCGCCCCCCTTACACCCCCCTCTCCTTCCTTCTCCCCCTCTCTCCTTCCCCCCTCCCCTTCCCCCCCATCTCCTTCCTTCCCCCCTCTCCTCACCCCTTCCTTCCCCCTTCCTTCCCCCCTCCTTCCCCCCTCTCCTTCCCCCATCTCCTTCCTTCCCCCCTCCTTCCCTGCCCCCCTCCTTCCTCCCCCGTTCTTCCTTCCCCCTCCTTCCTTCCCCCTCCTCCTTCACCCCATCTCCTTCCTCCCCCCATCTCCTTCCTTGCCCCCCTTACACCCCCCTCTCCTTCCTTCTCCCCCTCTCTCCTTCCCCCCTCCCCTTCTCCCCCATCTCCTTCATTCCGGACCCCTCTCCTTCCCCCTCTCCTTCACCCCCATCTCCTTCCTTTCCCCCCTTTCCCCCTCCTTCCCCCATCACCTTCCTTCCCCCCATCTCCTTCCTTCCCCACTCTCCTCACCCTTCTTTCCCCCTTCCTTCCCCCCTCTCATTTCCCCTTCTCTCCTTCCCCCTCTCTTTCCTCCCTCTCTCCTTCCCCTTTCTTCCTCCCCACTCCTTCACCCCCTCTCCTTCCCCCTTCCTTCCCCCCTCCTTCTCACCATCTCGTTCCTTCCCCCACTCCTTCCGTCCTCCTTCCTCCCCCTTCCCCCTCTCCTTCCCCCTCCATCTCCTTCCTCCCCCCTCCTTCACCCCCTCTCCTTCCATCGCCCCCCCTTCACTCCCATCTCCTTCCTTCCCCCTTCCTTACCCCTTGCTTCCTTCCCCCTTCCTTCCCCTCTCCTTCCCCCATCTCTTGCCTTCCCCTCCTTCCCCCATCTCCTTCCTTCCCCCATCTCCTTCCTCCCCCTTCCTTCCCCCTCTCCTTCCCCCATCTCCTGCCTTCCCACCCTCACACTCCCCCCTCCTTCCTCCTCCCTTCCTTCCTCCCCTCATTCCTTCCCACCTCCTTCCCCTCTCCTTGCCCCCATCTGCTTCTTCCCCCTATCCTTTCCCCCTCTCTCCTTCCCCCTTCCTTCCCCCCTCTCCTTCCCCCATCTTCTTCGTTCCCCCTCTCCTTCCTTCCCCCCTCTCCTTCACTCCCCTCTCCTTCCTTTCCCCCATCTCCTTCCTTCTCCCCCTCTCCTTCCCCCTTCCCTATCCCCTCTCCTTCCCCCTCTCCCCTTCCCCCTTCGTTCCCCCCTCTCTCTTTCCCCCTCTCTCCTTCCCCCCTCTCTCCTTCCCCTCTCCTTCCTCCCTCTCTGTCCCCCTTCCTGCCCCCTCTCCTTTCCCCCACTCTCCTTTCACCTTCCACCCTCCCATCCCCTTCCCCTCTCTCTCTCTCCCCCTTCCTTCCCCCCTTCCCCCTTCCTTCCCACCCCTCCTTCCCTCTTCCTTCTCCCCTCCTTCCCTCCCCATCTCCTTCCCCCATCTCCTTCCCCTCTCCTTCCCCCCTATCTCCTTGCCCCATCTCCTTCCCCCTATCTCCTACCCCGCTATCTCCTTCCCAACTACCTCCTTCCCACTTATCTCCTTCCCCCTTCCTTCCCCTCTCCTTCCCCCCATCGCCTTCCCCATCTCCTTCCCCCCATCTCCTCCCCCCAATCTTCTTCTTTCCCATCTCCTTCCCCCTTCCTTCCCCCCTCTCCTTCCCCCTATTTCCTTCCTCCCTCTCCTTCCCCCTTATCTCCTTCCTCCCCTCTCCTTCCCCCTTCCCCTATCTCCTTGCCCCCTCCTTCCCCCCTTATCGCCTTCCCCCTTCCTTGCCCCCTTCCCCCATCTCCTTTCCCCATCTCCTTCCCCCTTCCTCCCCCCCCATCTCCTTCCATCTTCCTTCCCCCCATCTCCTTCCCCTCTCCTTCCTCCCCATCTCCTTCCCACTATCTCCTCCCCTATCTCCTTCCCCCCTCTCCTTCCCCCTATCTCCTTCCCCCTTCCTTCCCTCATCTCCTTCCCCCTTCCTTCCCCCATCTCCTTCCCCCTTCCTCCGCCCATCTCCTTCCCCCTTCCTTCCCCCATCTCCTTCCCCCTTCCTTCCCCATCTCCTTCCCCAATCTCCTTCCCCCTTCCTTCCCCCATCTCCTTCCCCCTTCCTTCCCCCCTTCTTCTCCCCATCTTCTTCCCCGTTCCTTCCCCTCTCTCCTTCTCCCCTCTCTTCTTCCCTTCCTTACCCCCTCTCCTTCTCCCATCTCTCCTTCCCCCACTCCTCCCCCTCTCCTTCTCCCTTCCTTACCCCCTCTCCTTCTCCCCTCTCTCCTCCCACTTCCTTCCCCGCTCTCCTTTTGTCCTCTATTCTGCCCCCTACTTTCCCTCCCCTCTATCCTTCCCCCCTCTCTCCTCCCCCTATCTTTCACCCTCTCCTTCTCCCCCCTCTCCCTCTTTCGTTCTCTACTCTCTCATTCCCCCTTCCTTCCCCTCTCTCCTTCTCCCCTGTCTCCTTTCCCCTTCCTTTACCCCCCTCCTTCTCCCCTCTCTCGTTGCCCCTCTCCTTCCCTGTCTCCTTCTCCCCTATCTCCTTCTCCCCTCTCTCCTTCGCCAGTTCTTCCCCTCTGTCCTTTCTCTCTCTCCCCTTCCCACCTCTCTCTTTCTCCACCTCTCCTTCCCACTTCCTTCCCCCCCTCTCCTCCCCCTTCCTTTCACCCTCTCCTTCTCCCCCCTTTCCCCCTTTCGTTCTCTACTCTCTCATTCCCCCTTCCTTCCCCTCTCTCCTTCTCCCCTGTCTCCTTTCCCCTTCCTTTACCCCCCTCCTTCTCCCCTCTCTCGTTGCCCCTCTCCTTCCCCCGTCTCCTTCGCCCCTCTCTCCTTCTCCCCTCTCTCCTTCGCCGGTTCTTCCCCTCTGTCCTTTCTCTCTCTCTCCTTCCCACCTCTCTCTTTCTCCACCTCTCCTTCCCACTTCCCTGCCCTCTCTCCTACCCTCTTCAATTACGCCCCTCTCCTTCTCCCCTGTCTCCTTTCCCCTTCCTTCGCACCCCCTTCTCCCCCTCTCTCGTTGCCCCCTCCTTCCCCTCTCTCCTTCTCCCCTCTCTCCTTCGCCGGCTCTTCACCTCTGTCCTTTCTCTCTCTCTCCTTCCCACCTCTCTCTTTCTCCACTGCTCCTTCCCCCTTCCTTCCCCTCTCTCCTACCCCCTTCCTTTACCCCCTCCTTCTCCCCTCTCTCCTTCTCCCTTCCTTACCCCCTCTCCTTCTCCTCTCTCTCCTCCCACTTCCTTCCCCGCTCTCCTTCTGTCCTCTCTTCTGCCCCCTGCTTTCTCTCCCCTCTATCCTTCCCCCCTCTCTCCTCCCCCTTCCTTTCACCCTCTCCTTCTCCCCCCTTTCCCCCTTTCGTTCTCTACTCTCTCATTCCCCCTTCCTTCCCCTCTCTCCTTCTCCCCTGTCTCCTTTCCCCTTCCTTTACCCCCCTCCTTCTCCCCTCTCTCGTTGCCCCTCTCCTTCCCCCGTCTCCTTCGCCCCTCTCTCCTTCTCCCCTCTCTCCTTCGCCAGTTCTTCCCCTCTGTCCTTTCTCTCTCTCCCCTTCCCACCTCTCTCTTTCTCCACCTCTCCTTCCCACTTCCTTCCCCTCTCTCCTACCCCCTTCATTTACCCCCCTCTCCTTCTCCCCTGTCTCCTTCCCCCTACCTTTACCCCCTCCTTCTCCCCTCTCTCCTTCTCCCTTCCTTCCCCTCTCTCCTTTTCCCGTCTCTCCTTTCCCCTTTCTTCTGATCTCTCTTTCTCCCTCCTTCCTTTCCCACCTCATTCTCCCCTCTCTCATTGCCCCTCTCCTTCCCTTCTCTCATTCTCCCCTCTCTCCTTCCCCCCCTTTCTTTCTCCCCTCTCTCCTTCTCCCCTCTCTCCTTCTGCCTCCCCTTCCCCTCCCTCCTCCCCCTTCCTTGCTCCTTTTTCCCGCCTCTCTCCTTCCCCCTCTCGTTCTCCACTCTTACTTCTCCCCTCTCTCCTTTCCCCTTCCTTACCCCGTCTCCTTCTCCCCCTCTCATTCCCCCTTCCTTCCTCCCTCCCCTTCTCCCCTCTCTCCTTCCCCCTTCCTTCCCCTCTCTCCTTTACCGCCTCTCTCCTTCCACCCTCGCTCCTTCCCCATTCCTTCCCCTTTCTCTCCTCCCCCTCTCTCCTTCCCCCTCTCCTTCCCGCTTCGTTCTCCCTCTCTCTCTTTCCCCATTCCTTATCCTCTCTCCTTCCCCCCTCTCCTTCCCCCCTTCCTTCCCTCTCTCCTTCCCCCTCCTCTCATTCCCCCTGTCTCCTTCCCCCCTTGCTCCTTCCACTCCTCTGTCCTTCCCCACTCTCTACTTGCCCCCTCTCTCCTTCCCCCTCTCCTTCCCTCTTCCTTCTCCCTCTCTCTTTCCCCCCTCTCCTTTCCCCTCTCCATCTCCCCTCTCTCTCCTTCCCCCTTCTCTCCTTCCCCCTTCTCTCCTTCCCCTCTTCCCTTCCCTCCCCTCTTTTTTGCCCCTCTCCTTCCCCCCTCGCTCCTTCCTCCCCTCTGTCCTTCCACACTCTCTACTTCCCCCCCTCGCTACTTCCCCTCACTCCTTCCTCCCCTCTGTCCTTCCCCACTCTCTACTTCCCCCTCTCTCCTTCCGCCCTCTCCTTCCCCACATCTACGTTCGCCCTCTCCTTCGCCCCCCCTTCACTCTATCTCCTTCTGACAACCCTCCTCCCCCTCTCTTTCACTCCCTGTCCATTCGCCCTTCCCCCCCTCCTTCCACCCTTCCCCCCTCTCCTTACCACACTCTTTCCCTCACTCTTTCCCCCAACTCCTTCTGACATCTCTCCTCTCCACTCTCTGCCTCCGTCTCCTTGCCCCTCTCCTTCCCCCTCCTTCTCCCTCTACTTCCCCCCATTCCCCTACTCACCTTCACCCCATTCCCCCTCTTCTTCCCCCTCTCCTTCCCCCGCTCTCCTTCCCCCGACTCTCAAACCCCTCTCTCTCCTTCCCATATCTTCCCATATCTCCCCTTCCCATCTCTTCTTCCCCCTCTCCTTACCCCATCTCTACTTTCACCCTCTCTCTGTCCACCCCCTTCCCCCACTCTCCTTCCCCCCTCTCCTTCTCCCCCTTTCCCTCCCTCTCCTTCCCTCCCTCTCCTTCCCCCTCACCTTACTCCATCTCTACTTTCATCCCCTCTCCTTCCCCTTTCCTTCCCCCCTCTCCTCACCACCTCTCTCCTTCCCCCCCTCCTTCCCCCCCTCCTTCCCCACCTCTCCTTCCCCACCTCTCCTTACCCCTCTCTCCTTCCCCACCTCGCATTACACCCCTTCCCCTCTCCTTTCCACCCTCCCTCCTCCCCCTCCTTCCCCCCTCCCCTCCTCTCCTTCACCCCTCCCCTCCTCTCCTTCACCCCTCCATCTTATCCCTCTATCCCTCCCTCCTTCCCCCACTCTCTCTCTGTCTGTATCTTGTGTTCTTTTACCCCTTTGTCTCAAACACAATCACCTTGTGCTGCAAAATATTTCCATCTCCCCCACTTCAAATACCCACGAGTCACATTGCTGTGTGTGGGACGGTTTTATTTGTTTAAAATATCAACAAAAGAAGCTGGAGAGGGTGTGAGAGAGGGGACAGAGAGAGAGAGAGAGAGAGAGAGAGACATACAGACAGAGAGCTCCCCTCCCAGATACTCAGGGAATTGAATTGAACCGGCCAACCTGTGTCTTATTTATGTGATTATCACATTTGATCACCCAGGTCTGTACACATCCCACATTACTCTGACATTAGGACAAGTCTTTGGGGAGAGTTTCGCATTTAAGGTTTTTATTCCCTTCTTGGGGAGTCTGGTCTGTCAGACATTTTCTGCGGATTCATATATTTGTATTAAATCGCAAGTCCCCAGTTACTTTAACCCCAGGCTTCAAATCTGTTTTAAAAATGACAGGGCCGCAATCCGACAGGAACCAGTTACCCAGAGGCCCCTAAAACCCAGGGTCCCCCCCAGAGGAGATTAAACCTCGGGGTAAATAAACACACAACTCACTGTGGGCCCCCACAGGGTGCAGCCTGTCGACCAGGCCTCAGGCCTCAGGCCCGTGCTCCCCCTCTGGAGGTTGTTCTTTCCTGGATCTTCACATTGCAGCTTTCCAAACAAAGGTTCCTCGGGGTAAAAGAGAGAAAAGATCACGTGAAAGGGGGAGCGAGAGCATTTTGAAGGCAAGCTTAAAATCCCAGGTTTAAAATCACCCCCGCCCATCCCCAATGTAACAAAATATCGAACACAGTCAACAGTGAAACGTGGTGTGGGAGCAGATCTTCCCAGGGATTGGAGGGGGATAGTGAGGGAAAGACATCAGATTCTTACACTCTGCAGTGATCTGGGATCAATTGCCTTTTACTGAAAACAGTTCCCAATTTGTATGTGGCTGTAGCTCCCTCCAGTCTGAAACCCTCATTACCCTCTCTCCTGTCTCCTGTCTCTGAGCCAATGGGGTCTTCATTCTGTTACTGACCCTTCAGTCCCTTCAGACACAACAAGATCCCACAAGTAGCAGTGGGAACACAGACAGATTGTGTGTTTCACTGATGCTGGCTGAGGGTTCAATTCTGGCTTCAGGATGACAGAGATCCTGCTGTTCGACAAATTCAAACCACTTCCCACTTTCTTTCTTCTCTATGCACTCACTTGCTCTCTCTCTCTCTCTCTCTCTCTCCACCCTCCCCTTCTCCATCTCTCACCTTCTTCCCTTTCTCTGATTTAACCTTGTACATGGTAATCTTTATCTTACCTTTTAAAAGATTGCAACATTTATATTTGACAATATTCCCTTTGATAAACAGTTTCCCAGCAGTCTCTGTGCCAGCAATGCTGTGGGCCATTGGCGCACAGGGAGATCCCACAGGGTACTCCCTTCCTGCTCCAGAATGTGCTCCAATCCCACTTTCTGTCCAACAAGAGGCTGTGGATTTCTTTGAGACTCCTGTTTTGTTTTTTTAAAAATCAGCCCCTCCATCCCAGGATTTAATTTTGTGGATGGTACTTTCTAGAAGGAAGTGATTGGAGCTGGGCGATGATGGGATATTGGAGAGTCCCGTTCTCTCCCCACTCCCCCAGATCCTGTCTCCCTTTCCCAGCCCAGCTACAAAGACATATCTTATCCCTCTATCGCTCCCTCCTTCCCACACACACTCTCTGTCTTTGTCTGCATCTTGTCTTTTTTTACCCCTTTGTCTCAAAAACAATCACCTTGTGCTGCAAAATCTTTCCATCTCCCCCACTTCAAATACCCACGAGTCTCATTGCTGTGTGTGGGACGGTTTTATTTGTTTGAAAAACCAACAAAAGAAGCAGGAGAGGGTGTGAGAGAGGGGACAGAGAGAGAGAGATAGATAGAGAGAGATCCCCTCCCAGATACTCAGGGATTGGGCCAACCTGGGTCTTATTTATGGGATTATCACATTTGGTCACCCTTGCTGCAATGTAGGCCACTCTGCAGGTGGTTTGAGACACAGCAAGATCCCACAAGTAGTATTACTCTGATGTTACAACAAGTCTTTGGATAGAGTTTCTCATTTATAGTTTTAATTCCCTTTTTGAGGGAGTCCTGTCTGTCAGACACTCACTGGGGATTGATGTGTTGGTGTCAAATCCCAGGGCCCCGGTTACTTTAACCCCAGGCTTCAAACCTGTTTTAAAACCAACAGGGCCACAGTCCAACAGGAGCCAATTAACCAACAGGCCTCTAAAACCCAGGGTCCCCAAAATGAGATTAACCCTTGAGGTAAATAAACACAGAATCCCGCCCACACAGTGCAGCTTATCGACCAGGCCTCAGGCCTCAGACCGTGTCCCCTCTGGAGAAAGTTGTTGTTCAAAGGTCTCCTGATCTTAAAGTTTCTCTCTTTGAATCTTCAAGTGGCCTGTGGGAGGAAAGAGACAGCATTAGTTGAAAAGAGGAAAATCATTACAGAATGATTGCACAGCAAGATCCCAGATTTTCCTCTCTCAGTGACACAGACAATCTCTCAGCAACATCCAAACACAAATATATCGGGCAATGAGCTGCATTTTTATGCTAAAGCCTTGGAAAAATTTTGAAATGATAGGTTAGCTGATTAAAACACTCACTGCCTGCAATGGTAGCATTGGGGCAGCTGGTGCACAGCAAGATCCCACATGCTACAATGCAGCAGCAGCTAATGACTCTGACCATTTCCCCCCTCTGTGACGCTGCTTCAGTTTAATTATTTCCTGTCACCCCAGAATCAAACATTGCAGCGACTTCACAATCTCAAAATGCCTCTCCCTCTCTCTCCCCTTCTGTTTCCTCTGCTCTGTCAATTTTTTAAACGTTTCTCTCACTCTCTTTCTCTCACTGTTGAATTTTCTCATCCTGCCCTCTCGATAACCCACATCACTCTGACTTTATGTGAAGTCTTCAGAGAGGGTCAGATCATTTGGGTTTTAATTCCCCCCGAGGGGAGTCCTGCCTCTCAGATCCTGGGGATTGACATACTTTAACCCCAGGCTTCAAATCTGTTTTAAAAATGACAGGACCACAATCTGACAGGAGCCACTTACCCAGAGGCCCCTAAAACCCAGGGTCCCCCCCAGAGGAGATTAAACCTTGGGGTAAATAAACACACAACTCACGTGGGCCCCCACGGGGTGCAGCCTGTCGACCAGGCCTTAGGCCTCAGGCCCGTGCTCCCCCTCTGGAGGTTGTTCTTTCCTGGCCTCGAACATTTTGGATCTTCACGTTACAGCTTTCCAAAGTTCCTCGGGATAAAAGAGAGAAAAGATGAGTTGAAAGGGGAAGCGAGAGTATTTTGAAGGCAAGTTACACAGCAAGATCCCAGGGTTAAAAGCACCCTCTGCCCATCCCCAATGTATCAATGTATCTAACACAGTCAGCAGTTAGGATGGAACATGGTGTGGGAGCAGACCTTCCCAGGGATTGGAGGGGGATAGTGAGGGAAAGGCATCAGATTCTTACACTCTGCAGTGACCTGGGATCAATTACCTTTTACTGAAAACAGTTCCCAACTTGTATGTGCCTGTAGCTCCCTCCAGTCTGAAACCCTCATTCCCCTCTATCCTGTCTCCTCTCTCTGAGCCAATGGGGTCTTCATTCTGTTACTGACCCTTCAGTCCCACTGGGATCATTTTTTCTCACCTTCTCTCATCCACGTGAAGGAATTGGACCCTGACAATTCCATTTACACTGTCTCCCATCAATCTTCATAGGATCCATATCACAGAGGTTAGACAGTGTTCCCAGCAAACACTCCCAGGGCAGAGGGAGCACAGGGTTCCAGACAACGTAAAGCTCCCATTAAACTGTCCCTATTTAAATCCCCAGGGCAGGTAGAGAATGGGGTCAGATACAGAGTAAATCTGCAGCATTTCAAATTCCCAGGCCATTTTGAGCTCGGCGTTAGGTACTGATTAAATCTCCCACTTCACCCATCCTGTTCACATCAAACTCAATCAGGATAGCTCCATCACTGGGTTAGATACAGAGGATGTGTCTGTTTGGATTTCAGCCCCAATCCAGTTGGTGAGGATCACGGCCTTGTTAAGTGTGTTTGGGAATGGGGAGGGAGCTGCTAGCAGGGTGATGGTGGGATAGTGGGGAGCAGAGCTGCCTTCCAAGCAATTGACCCGGGTCCGATTCCCGGTCATTGCAGTGTTGTGGTTTGCAAGCAGCTTTTAAAAGGAAATGCACGAGAATGAACCGAGGAAATAAATCTTTCATTCTGTGGTAAAATGGGTCTGTCAGATTGCTCCTTGCTTTTCCTGGCGATGGTTCCTGTGAATTGCAGTGTGGAACAGGGGAACATTGCTCGGCATCTCGGAAGCTTTCCCCTCTGCTGCTTCCCATTTCTTATTGAAATATTGGGTGCAGCACAAGGATGGGTTTGTTTTGTTCGAAAAGTGAGAGACTGCTCCCGTCAGGAACCTGAAATAATTACAGAAGCCACTGGAAACACTGAACAGTTCCAACAGCTTCTGTAGTGGTGGGGAGGGAGGGTTAATGTGTCAAATCTACACAAGGATAAAATAAACTCCAGCCTCAAAACAATCAGAAATCCTGACTCTGCAAACATCCTTGTAAATCTTTTCTGAATCTTTACAAGTTTCACCTCATTCTCCCGATAGCAGAAAGACCAGAATTGTGTGGTTTATGGAATGTTACTATATCCAAACAGTTGCTGTTTATAGTTAAATAATGTTCATTTAGTTCAGGTTTCCAATCGAGTTCGGTTTGTCCAATCTTTCGTCCTTATGTTTGTGTTCCAACGATAGTGTGGAGTAAAGTGTGTTTTGATTCAGGCCTGGCAGTTTGACCAATCACATTGTAACACCTTACACTTCCCTTCAGGAAATCAGGAAAAGGGGTCGAGACCATTTCCTTAAGGCAGAGGAGTTTGGTCTGGTTCATAACATCCTCAATGTCATCAATCCATGTCCCCCCAGCCCTGAGCAATGATGTTCACAGATTAATGGAGGATACACAGACACATTCATCGGGATTATCTTGGACAGGAGTCATTTGGGAATGATATTCCTCAGACCATCAACTCTCAGCTCGGTCAAGGATAAAGGCCTGGAATCCGGCACAATTGGGAAACAGCCCATTTCCCGGGAGACTGAGAGGTCACTAACAGAGTGGGAGCTGGAGAGTCAGGAACAGAATAACAGGGACAGTCCACTCTGTTCACTGACCCTTCACCCCTCAGTGAATCCAGTGTCAGGAATGACTGCTATTAGTCAGACTGACAGAATGTGATCAGATACACACACTGTCCTTCCACATCATCAATATCTCCCAGCTCCCACCCTGTCTCAGCTCATCTGCCCCACTGACATCTTCAATATTTTATTCGGGGCAGCATTCAGTGCTGTGCTTTGAGCTGAGCTGTCTTACCTTCTGTACTCTCTCTCTAAACGGCTCCAAATCCCCCCTGATACCTCTCCGGTTGAAAATGCTCCTTGACATCTTCCCCAATGAATGAGGTAGACCGTCACCTGACCCAATATCCCCTTCGGTTGGTCAACATCTACTGTATTTAAAACAAGGATCTGCAGATCCTGGAGAGCTGACAGATAACACAGAAATTACTGGCGGGATTTAGTCGGAGGGGTATCATTTGTGGGAGAAATCCGAGTGAACCTCTAGAGTCCAGGGATTGTCCTTCAGAACTGAAGGGATCTGATGCTGATGCTGTCAGTCCTGCTGAGCTCCCCCAGCAGTTTCTGTTTGTATTTCAGTCCCAATCCAATTGGTCCTGATCACGGCCTTGGGAATACCTTGCCAATTACTGGGAAAGGGTTGGATATGTCTCCTTCCCAGCAGTTAACCCGGGCTCGAACCCCTGCCATCGCACTGTTGCACTTTGAAAGCAATCTCAAACGGGGAAAAACGCTGAGATGGAATGAATGAGATTGGACTCTCCGAGGTTTCCCAAACATGCCCACATTAGGGGGGACAGGGTGGGTCCCACCTGCTATTACATTCTCAGAGCTGGATTACAGGATTAGGGCTCAGGTGCCTGACTGGGATAGTTCAGCTGAGACAAGATGGTCTGTAGAAATTCCCCAAGGTTCCTTCCAGAGCAGCTTCCAGACCCACGGCACTATCATGTGGAATGCTGAACACAGCAGATACACGGGAACACCACCAGGTGACAATTCCACATCAAGACACTCCCCACCCTGGCTTGGAAAAACATCCCAGTCCCACAAGTGCCATTTGTTGGAAATCCTGGAACTCCCTCCCTTACATCATTGTGGGTTTATCTGACCCAAATAAATGGCAGCAGTTCAAGGCAATAACTCACCGTCACCTTCACCAGAGCAATTATATCTGAGCAATCCGTGGGGACCCAGCGGCAATGACCCAAACACATTAATGAATCACAAAATAAAGCTCAGTATTTGGGACCCGTGTGCTCCAGGGCTGAGTATCTGAATAAATTGGGTCGATATTCTAGAAAATTGAAAGGTGATTTCATTTGAATATCTCACATTGTGAAGAGGCTTGAGAGGGGAGATGCTTAGAAATTAATCCTGTGGGTCTGGGAATCTGAAACACAATAACACAGTCTCAGGGGTTACTGGAAAAGCTCAGCAGGTCAAGCAGCATCTGTGCAGAGAAATCAGCGTTAATGTTACAGCATCCGCAGTTCATTCGGGTTTGATTGCCACCCTCTCAGGGTAAGGGATAGGTTATTTGGGACTGAGATGAGGAGACAGCGCTTCACTCTAAGGCTCTGTCAGACCTGCTGAGATTCCCCAGCAATTTCTTGTTTGGATTTCAGTCCCAATCCAGTTGGTGATGATCACGGCCTTGTTAAGTGTGTTTGGGAATGGGGAGGGAGCTGGGAGCAGGGTGATGGTGGGATAGTGGGGAGCAGAGCTGCCTTCCAAGCAGTTGACCCGGGTTCGATTCGCGGCCGTCGCAATATTGCGGCTTTTAAATCAGTTTCTAAAGGAAAGCCCCCGGGATAAAACCGGATCTGTCAGATTGCTCCTTGCTTTTCCTGGCGATGGTTCCTGTGAATTGCAGTGTGGAAACGGGCAGCATTGCTCGGCATCTCGGAAGTTTTCCCCTCTGCTGCTTCCCATTTCTTATTGAAATATTGGGTACAGCACAAGGATGGGTTTGTTTTGTTCGAAAAGTGAGAGACTGCTCCCGTCAGGAACCTGAAATAATTACAGAAGCCGCTGGAAACACTGAACAGTTCCAACAGCTTCTGTAGTGGTGGGGAGGGAGGATTAATGTGTCAAATCGAGACAAGGATAAAATAAACTCCAGCCTCAAAACAATCAGAGTTCCTAAGTTTTACAAACATCCGTATAACATTTTTCTGAGCCATCAATTCCCCTTAAACCCTTCCAATGTGGAATACCATCTTTCTGACCCTCACTTTGAGAGATGTCCCTCAGTGAGCTCCTCCACAATTCTTTCCATTTCACTGGGGACCCACTATCCACAGTCTCCAATCAAATGACCTGAACTCAGACACACAGAGATCTTAAAGAGTGACACAATGCAGATAGGAAGTTGATTTCATTTCTGTTTCTGAGTCCAATCTTCACTCAGTGAGACAGAGTCAGGTATTCAAGGCTCCAACAAGAGCTGGATTCTGCTTCTGGTGATTGTCTTCATTCAGTGAGAAGGAGGGCCGTGGGCCAGAAGGAGCTCATCATTGTGCTTCGGGTTGTCTGCTCAGTCTGCAGCATTGCAGGCTGTGGGAGCAGGGCAGTGGGAAAGGTACCTCGTGTGGACTGCAATAGGACTTTCAACACATTGTTCCAGGGCAGTTACAGAGCTCCAGGAATTCTGAATGAGGATCGGAAAAATGCATTGATTGAAGGAGGAGGATTAAGGAAACAGGATAAAGCTGATGGGATCAGCAGGATTTCTCGGTCTAACTCTGTACCATACTTTATTTACTGCTTCATAAATTTACAATCAGGAGCTCAACCCACTCAGAGCAATATAAACTCGGAAACAAATCATTCAGTCCAACACATCCATGCTGAACTGATATCCGATGTCAATCTCATCCTATTTGTCAGAATTTGGCCCATGTTCCTCTGAACCCTTTTAAATTCCTACACCCACCCAGATACCTTTTAAATGTTGTAATTGTACCAGCCTCCACTACTTCCTCTGGCAGCTCATGCACACAGTGCCCTCTGTGTGAAAAATGTTCCCCTTAGGTCCCTTTTATGTTTCCCCTCTCAACGCTAACATGTACCATCTGCTTCTGGACTCCCACACCACAGGGAAATCACCTTGACTTTTTACCCTATTGAGGGTCCTTCATGATTTTGTGAACCTCTATAAGGTTACCCCTCAGCCACTGACACTCCAGGGATAATAGCCCCAACCTGTACAGTCTTACCCTCCAACCTTGGCAACATCCTTGTAAAACCTTTCTCAACACTTTAAAGTTTCACAACATCCCTCTTACAGGATGGAGTCCAGAATTGCACATTATATACCAAAGGTGGTCGAACCAATACCACAACATGACCTCCCAACCCCTTTACACAATTAACTGAGCAATAAAGACAAAAATGCCAAACGCCTTCTTCACCATCCTATCGAAATGTTAGTCCACCTTCAACAGTCTATGAAAAAGCACTCCAGGTCTATTTGTTTCACAACATCCCTCATACCTTGTCATTCAGTGTGTAAGTCCTGCTCTCTTTTGCTTCTCCAAAATGCAGCACTTCAGACTTATCTAAATTAATCTTCATCTGCCACTCCTCAGCCCAGTGGCCCATCTGATCAAGATCCTGTTGTAATCTGAGATAATCATCTTCACTGTCCTCGACACCTCCAATTTTACTGTCATCTGCAAACTTACTAACCATTCGTCCTATGGTCACATCCAAATCATTTATATAAATGACAAAACAACAGTGGACCCAGCACCGATCCTTGTGACACACCACTGGTCACAGGCCTCCAGTCTGAAAAGCAACCCTCCCCCACTACCCTCTGTCTTCGACCTTTAGAAAAAAGAAGTGTTGCAAGTATCAGTTAACTGGAGATTCAGATCAGTGCATCACGAAATGAAAAAAAAATGCAGGGCATCATTAATTGGAGAATTCATGCAGGTGCCATTTAAATTCGAAGTGGGAGAATTGGTGCAGTTCCAGGATGTGTGCAGGATACGGAAATGGGGGAAATAGCCATAAATAGAGTCATACAATCATAGAGATTTACAACACAGAAACAGATCCTTCGGTCCAACTTGTCCATGCCACAATTAAAGAATTCTGGCAGCGCTCAAATAAATTGGAGAATCATTGCAAGGAAGTACTTACTGGGAGAATTGGGGAAGGGCTTATCGAAATGTGAGAAATGTAACAGGGCATCAGTTAATGGGAGAATTGGTGCAGTGTAACACTAAATGGGAGAATTCGGGCAGGACAATACTTGATGGGAGATTGAGAGTTGGACACCCTAAATTGTTCAAGGACATCAGTCAGTATGAGGTTTGGTGTAAGGCAACACTGTGAGGAGAACTTGTTCCAGACTTCAGTAATTTAGGAAAGTGGTGCTCAGCAACACTGAATTGGAGAATTGGTGTGGGGCATCAGTAAAAGAGAGACCTGGTGCAGGGTGCTGATAACTTCGAGAATTGGAGCAACTGGGAGAACACGGGCAGTGAATCAGTAAATAGGACAAATGTTGCAAAGGATTAGTGGTCGAGATTCAATACAGTGCACCACGAAATGGGGGAGTTGGTGCAGTTCACCACTAAAGGGAAGATATGTGTAGGATCGGTAATTTGGAGATTTCATGCAAGAATCGCAAGATTAGAGAATTCTGGCAGCAGACTACTAAATGGGAGAATTTTTGCAGGGAAATACTGAATGGAAGACCTGGTGCACAGTGGAGCTCAATTAGAGAATGGGTGCATGGCAACAGGAAATGGGAGAATTAGAGTAGCGCACCCTTAAATGGTAGAATCAGCTAGGCCATCAGTCAATGGAAGGATTAGTACAGGGGTATGAGTAAATGGGAGATTTGGTGGGAATCAATAAATGGGATATTCCGTGCACAGTGCCATTACATTAGAAAATTGGTGGGAGTGTCAATATATTAGAAAAGTGGAGCACAGTTTGTCTAAATTGGGGAATAGGGGCCAGAGAATCAATAAAAAGAAGAAATGGTGCAAGCATCGGGAAATTGGAGATTCAGTTCAGTGCATTACTGAATGAAAACAATTCAGCAGGGCACCCGTACGTGGAAGAAGTGTTTCAGGGAACAATTAAATGTAAGGAATTGATACAGGATAACAATAATTGGAGAATTCATGCAGATGCTATTAAATTCTAAATGGGAGGACTGGGACAGGATAACCTCAATGGGTGAGTTGGTGAAATTCCCGAATTAGTGCAGGATTGGTAAATGGGAGAATTGGTGCAGGGAAGTAGAGCACTAATTACAGCCTTAGAGATGTACAGCACGGAAACAGATTCCTCAGTCCAACTTGTCCACGCCTAAATTTAAGAATTCTGGCAGGTCTCCACGAAATTGGAGAATCATTGCAAGAAACTACTAAATGAAAAAAAAACTGGGAAAGTGATTATGGAAATGTGAGAATTTGCAACTGGGCTTCAGATAATGGTTAATTAGTGCAGTTCAGCACTGAATGGGTGAGTCGTGCTGTGTTGCACTAAATGGGAGAATTGGGGCAGGACATTACCTCTTGGGAGATTTAGAGTAGCGCACCCCTAAATTGGGCGAGGGCATCAGTCAGTATGAGGATTGGTGTAAGGCAACACTGAATGGAGAACCTGTCCAGTACGTCAGTAATTGGGGGAAATGGTGCTCAGCAACACGGGATTGGAGAATTGGTGTGGGGTATCAGTAAATGAGAGACCTGGTGCAGGGTGGAGCTAAATTAGAGAATTGGTGCATGGCGACAGTAAATGGGAGAATTAGAGTAGTGCACCCTTAAATGGTAGAATCAGGCTCGGGCATCAGTAAATGGGAGAATTAGTACAGGGATATGAGAAAATGGGAGATTTGGTGGAAACAATAAATGGGAGATTGGTGCACAGTGCCGTTACATTAGAAAATTGGTGGGAGTGCCAATATATTGGAAAATTGGAGTAGAGCCTGTCGAAATTGGGGAATAGGGGACAGGGATTCAATAAAAAGAAGAAATGTTGCAAGCATCGGTAAGTGAAAAAAAATCAGCAGGGCATCCGTACGTGGAAGATGTGTATCAGGGAATAACTAAATGGAAGGAATTGATGTAGGGCAACAATAATTGGAGAATTCATGCAGGTGCCATTAAATTCAAAGTGGGAGACCTGGGCCTTGTGACTCCACCTCACAAGGACTTCAGTTGCTATGAAGCACATTCAGAAATCCTGAATGTGTGAAAATACATTTATAAATACAAATCAAGCCTTAGTAATGAATAAAGGACCCAAGAACAGGGAAGGAAATGGACATCTATCGGTCTCATCTCACGGGAGAGAAATCAGTGGGTAAAAACTGTGTTTTTGATGTGATTGCTACCTGAATAATTAAACACCAGTTCAATTAAAAAGACAATTCACATCCAATGAAGTGAACCACTGCCGACAGAATGAACACAGTCCAATTCTGGATACAATAACAGCAGAATACGATCACATGTTACCCCACTAGAATGTGTGTGTGTGTCACCATAGTCTTCCCAGACCATAGGGGCTGATCTCTTCATTACAGAGAGAAGCAACTCATGGTGATTTGACCAGAGGGCCCTCAGACCTCAGGCAAGGGAAGAATTTGAGAACGAGTGTCCTTCATGGTAATCTTAAACTGGCAATGGGAATCGAACCCACGCTGTTCACATCACACTGCTCTGTAAACCAACAATACAACCAACTCAGCTAAACTGGAGTGTCACGTGTGGGGATGAATAATTGAATCCCTCGCTACACACAGTGCAGGTGAACGGCTTCTTCCCACAATGTGTTTGTTGGTGTTTCATCAAATCATTACTACTCATAAAGCTCTTCTCACAGTCAGCGCATTGACATGTTCTCTCATTGATGTGAACAAAGCCATAGCTGCTGAGATTGGAGAACCGAGAGAACCCCTTCCCACACAAGGAGCAGGGAAAAGGTGGGAATGTGTTGGTGCTCACTGAGTCCAGATGACTAAGTGAGTCCCTTCCTACACTCAGTGCAGGCGGACAGTCTCTCTCTCTCTCTCTTTCTCTCTCTAGTATGGCCACACTTGTGTATTTGAGGCTTTGCTGATTTAATAAATCCCTTCTCACACACAGAGCAGATGATTAGTCTCTCTCCAGAGTCAACTCAACAGTTGACATTAGGCTGAATTGGGAAGTTTATTCATTCCCAAACAGAGCAGACAACGCTTCTCTCCCGATGATGAAGACGTTTGTCTGACATTAGGCTAGATCCCCAAGTGAATACCTTCCCACACGTGGAACAGCTGAATACCTTCTCCCCCATGGGAACGGGTTGATGTTAAATTATGACCATTAAATTTAAGACCTTTACACATCTTAAAGTTTCTTTTTTTCCCACAATCAGGGGAAAGTTCTCTTGTCAGTGTGAACCCACTGGTGTTACATGAAGCTGGATGACAGAGTAAATCCCTCCCAACACATAGAGCAGGTGAACAGTCTCTCCCCAGAATGTCTGTGTCGATGAGTCTCCAGCTGGTCTGGGATTTGCAATCCTTCTCACAATCCAGACATTTCCATGGTGCTGATCTCCTCAGATATCTCCAAGTTGGATGATCTGTTGAATCCTTTTCCATAAACACAACATATTTATGGCTTCTCTGTCTGTGGATTTTTAAAGAATGTTAACTCGATAATGTTAAATAATTTCTGCAGTCAGTTCAGTGGAACACTCACACTCTTGTGTGTGTGTGTGTGTGTGTGTGTGTGTGTGTGTGTGTGTGTGTGTATGTGTGTCTCTTTACCACTCACAATGTTTTTGTGAAATCTTTGCTGACAGACATACCAGATAAACACATTCCCTTTATGTCCAAATGAATTAAGTGACTCTGTTGGATCTTTATTTCATGTTTGATTTGACTCACTCATCTTCAATTCTTTCAGTCTTTTTCTCTGTGAAATTATCTTCAAACATTATCACAGTCCATACAGGGTAAAATCTCAGAACAAACAAATCCAATTTCAGAAAGACATTGTTCCTCTATTCTATACCGCACCCAAACAAATGATCCAGTCACATCAAAAGATGCAAAAATCCCCATCAAAAGCAAAAAGGAACCTTCCTGAATAAATCAGGTTGTTGTTACAGCATACATGAGACAATGTGTGTACTGAGGTGCAAACATGTTGTGGGATGTACCTCGCCAACTGATGGACAGCACAGCCCCCTATCCAGAAGAATATTACACAAGAGATTTGCTGTGACTGTATATCAATGGGGAAGAAAGGGAATGGGGAAGGTTGTTGGCAATCAAGAGTGCTGTTTTGTCCCACCTGTTGATGAGCTTCTTGTGTTGTTGAAGCAGCATTCAACCAGGCAAGTGGAGAGGATTCCATATCACACCTGACTTATGTCTTGTAAGGTGGGCAGGCAGGAGGTGAGTTGAGCGCTGTAAGATTGTTTTGCCTCTGCCCTGATCTTGTATCAATTGCATGGCTACTCCTGTTCAGTTTCTCATCAATATTACACCCCCGGAATGCTGTTCATGGAGGATTCAACAATGATATTGCTGTGGAATGTCAACAAGGGATACTCAGATATTCTCTTGTTGAAGATGGGCCTTGCCAGGCACGGATGTGATACAGCTGTTACTTACCATTTGTGCAGATTCTAGATGCTGACCAGGTCTTGCTACATATGGATGTGTTGTGTTTGAGAAAATGTTTAGCTCAGGTTGAGGTTCAGGTTGTAAGATTGTTCTCAATGAGAACAAACCTACCAGCTCAGCGAGCAAACTTACAACCTGAACATATGGATATGTGCTACATCAGTATCGGAGCAGTTGAAAATGATGTTGAATATTGTCCAATCGTTAACCAACATCCCCACTTCTGAAGGGAAAGTGATTGACGAAGCAGCTGAAGATGGTTGACCCTGAGACTCCACCCTGAGGGACTCCCCTCGAACTAACAAGGCCTGGATTCTCAAGGCCCACCTCCTTCACAAGTGGGACATGACACGTCTGAACAGGTTGGTTAAAAATGTCACCTGCAGAAAACTCCAGGGGTTCAAGTAGACTGCTGTTTGTTTCAGAGATCACCTGAGGGTGAAGCTGTTATAAAGCTAATGCCCAGGACACTGCACCACCCGGGCAATGGGTTCTGAAGAAGATGCACACAGAACTGAAATGGTTCACTCTGTTTCTCTGTCCACATCTCCTGCCAGACCCACTGACTTCCTCCAGCACTTTCTGATTTGATTTGGATGTGAGGCACAGTTAGTAAGTTTGCAGATGACACCAAAATTAGAGGTGTAGAGGACAGAGAAGAAGGTTACCTCAGATTACAACAGGATCTTGACCAGATGGGCCAATGGGCTGAGAAATGGCAGATGGAGTTTAATTCAGATAAATGCAAGGTTCTGGATTTTGGGAAAGCAAATCTTATCAGGACTTATATACTTAATGGTAAGGTCCAAGGGAGTGTTGATGAACAAAGAGACCTTGGAGTGCAGGTTCATAGCTCCTTGAAAGTGGAGTCGCAGATTAATAGGATAGTGAAGAAGGCGTTTGGTATGCTTTCCTTTATTGGTCAGAGTATTGATTACAGGAGTTGGGAGGTTATGTTGTGGCTGTATATGACATCAGTTAGGCCACTGTTGGAATATTGTGTTCAATTCTGGTCTCCTTCCTATTGGAAAGATGTTATGAAACTTGAAAGCGTTCACAAAAGATTTACAAGGCTGTTGCCAGGATTGGAGGATTTGAGCAAGAGGGAGAAGCTGAACAGGCTGGGGCTGTTTTCCCTGGAGTGGCGGAGGTTGAGGGATGACCTGACAGAGGTTTACAAAATCATTAGGGGCATGGATAGGATAAACAGACAAAGATTTTTCCCTGGGGTGGGGGTATCCAGAACTCGAGGGCATAGGTTTAGGGTGAGAGGGGAAAGATATAAAAGAGACCTAAGGGGCAATATTTTCATGCACAGAGTGGTACGGGTATGGAATGAGCTGCCAGAGGAAGTGGTGGAGGCTGGTACAATTGCAACATTTAAAAGGAATTTGGATGGGTATATGAATAGGAAGGTTTGGAGGGATATGGGCCGGGTGCTGGTAGGTGGGACTAGATTGGGTTGGGATATCTGGTCGGTATGGACGGGTTGGACCGAAGGGTCTGTTTCCATGTTGGACATTTCTGTGACTCCAGTCTCAGATTTTCAGCATCTGCATGAATCACCCTCAGGCCCCGCCCCGTGACGTCACACATCAGTGTGCGCATGCGTCCACGGTCCCGGCCAAGATGGCGGATTTTCACCTCGAAATTGCAAAACATTTAACCACACGTTCTTTTTCAAGGTGCTCGCTTCTCTCTGGAAGGGTTTATTCTCGGTCCGAATCCCTCTGTCCAGCTCCTGCAGCCTTGCCGTCTGGAAAAGCGCGTCTCTTCCCGTTTCCCACGGAGACAGACCCGGCACTGCGGCTGCGCCGCCCTCGCCTGTAGTGAGTATAGAGGGTATTCACCATCGCGGGGAATGCTGGGTAGGTACTGCGCCATTGAGGAGATTAACACAGAAGATTAATTCTGTTCATTAATAAGTTTCTCTTTCCTGTATTCCAATCTTCTGCTATCCAAATAATCTTTGGAAGAACACAATTAGCGGTTAGATAAATATCTTAAAATTTGAAGCATCTATCAAATCTCTCAGGTCATCTCCACAACATAACCTTGTCATTAAAATACTAATTCTCTCAAATCATTTGATCAATTCCCGTCCTCAACTGATGGTGGTAGATTTTGGAAACTCCTTCAATAGGTGGATATTTAACACTCAAGCCAAGGGCTGGTTTATTCTGAATGTCTCTCAACATGTTTCTTTTGTCATCTCATTTTACAGAGAAGTGGAATTCATGAAAACGAAGTGTTTGATGCCAGTCCTGTGCTAACTTCTCAGCTACAAGCTTCAGCCAGGGAGTTTACATTGAAGTACAATCACATTGATTCAGAGGTGAATGTTTTTGAACATTCATCTATAATTCAATTGTAAACTTGTTTTGCTGTGGTTCATTGGATAGGCCCTGGTATGATCCCCTTACTGTGGATCTGAATGCATACCCATGCATTATTCTGTTTCATCCCTGTCCTTCATGACAATCTCTTTGCCATTGTCCAACCTGCACTACCTTTAATAATGAGTGTTTTGACTTTCTGTGACAGTTTACTGTTATTCTTCCAGTCATGTTCAAATGAGGGTTTCATCACTGCAGGTCCCTGAGGTATGTGCTGTTAATTTATTCCACTCGTATGTGTGGCCTCCCTCACAAACATCACTCAGACTCACTTTATGCTCCCTCTCACACACACTATTCCCTTCCCTGCTCATACCACCCAGCCTCCTCCAGAGGCTTTCATATTCTACTGTCTGAACAGCCCTCCCTATGTATTTCACCTTGGGGGAACATCACAGCCGTCCCGATCTGTTTAAACTCCTCCAGCCACTGCAACCTTCCCTATTACTGTCACCTCCACCAAACACTCCATCCCTCCCTATCACTGTCACCTCCGACAAACACTCCAACCCTCCCAAGCACTGTCACCTCCTCCAAACACTCCAACCATCCCGAGCACTGTCACCTCCTCCACACACTCCATCCCTCCCTATCACTGTCACCTCCCCCAGACACTCCAACCCTCCCTATCACTGTCACCTCCTCCAAACACTCCAACCCTCCCTATCACTGTCACCTCCTCCAAACACTCCAACCATCCCGAGCACTGTCACCTCCTCCACACACTCCAACCCTCCCTATCACTGTCACCTCCTCCAAACACTCCAACCCTCCCAAGCACTGTCACCTCCTCCAAACACTCCAACCCTCCATATCACTGTCACCTCCTCCACACACTCCATCACTCCCTATCACTGTCACCTCCCCCAGACACTCCAACCCTCCCTATCACTGTCACCTCTTCCAGACACTCCAACCCTCCCTATCACTGTCACCTCCTCCAACCACTCCAACCCTCCCTATCACTGTCACCTCCTCCAAACACTCCATCCTTCCCTATCACTGTCACCTCCTCCAAACACTCCAACCCTCCCTATCACTGTCACCTCCTCCAAACACTCCAACCCTCCCTATCACTGTCACCTCCTCCAAACACACCATCCCAATCACTGTCACCTCCTCCAAACACTCCAACCATCCCTATCACTGACACCTCCTCCATATACTCCATCCCTATCCCTATCACTGTCACCTCCTCCAAACACACCATCCCAATCACTGTCACCTCCTCTAAACACTCCAACCATCCCTATCACTGACACCTCCTCCATATACTCCATCCCTATCACTGTCACCTCCTCCAGACATTCCAACCCACCCTATGACTGTCACCTCCTCAAGACACACCAACCTTCCCTATCACTGTCACCTCCGCCAACCGCACCAAACCTCCCTATCCCTGTCACCTCCGCCAAACACTCCAACCCTCCCTATCACTGTCACCTCCTCCAACCACTCCAACCCTCCCTATCACTGACCACTCCTCCAGTAACATCAACCCTCCCTCTCACTGTAACCTCCTCAATATACTCCAACCCTCAATATCGCTGTCACCTTCTCGAATCACTCCATCCCTCCCTCTCACTGTCACCTCCTCCAGATAATCCATCCCTCCCTATCACTGTCACCACCTCCAAATACTCCATCCCTCCCTATCACTGTCACTTCCTCCAAACAGGCCAATCCTCCCTATCACTGTCACCTCCTCCAGACACTCCAACCCTCCCATTCACTATCACCTTCTCTGTATACTCCAACCCTCCCTACCACTGTCACCTCCTCCAGACACTGTAACCTTCCCTATCACTGTCACTTCCTAAAAACACTCCATCCCTATCACTGTCGCCTCCTCCAAACACTCAAACCCCACTATCACTGTCGCCTCCTCCAAACAATCCAACCCTCCCTATCACTGTCACCTCCTCCAACCACTCCAACCCTCCCTATTACTGTCACCTCCTCCAAACCTCCAACCCTCCCGATCACTGTCACCTCCTCCAGACAGTGTAACCTTCCCTATCACTGTCACCTCCTCCACACACTCCAACCCTCCCTATCACTGTCACCTCCTCCAAACATGCCAACCCTCCCTCTCACTGTCACCTCCTCCAAACACTCCATCCCTCCCTATCACTGTCACCACCTCCTAACACTCCAACCCTCCCTACCACTGTCACCTCCTCCAGACACTGTAACATTCCCTATCACTGTCCCCTCCTCCACACACTCCAACCCTCCCTATCACTGTCACTTCCTCCAAACACTCCAACCCTCCCTATCACTGTCACCTCCTCCAAACACTCCAACCCTCCCTATCACTGTCACCTCCTCCAAACACTCCAACCTTCCCTATCACTGTCACCTCCTCCAAACACTCCAACCCTCCCTATCACTGTCACCTCCTCCAAACACTCCAACCCTCCCTATCACTGTCACCTCCTCCAAACACTCCAACCCTCCCTACCACTGTCACCTCCTCCAAACACTCCAACCCTCCCTATCACTGTCACCTCCTCCAGACACTCCAACCCTCCCTATCACTGTCACCTCCTCGAATCACTCCAACCCTCCCGATCACTGTCACATCCTCCAAACACTCCATCCCTCCCTATCACTGTCACTTCCTCCAAACACTCCATCCCTCCCTATCACTGTCACCTCCTCCAAACACTCCATCCCTCCCTATCACTGTCACCACCTCCAAACACTCCAACCCTCCCTATCACTGTCACCTCCTCCAGTAACATCAACCCTCCCTCTCACTGTAACCTCCTCAATATACTCCCTCCCTCCGTATCACTGTCACCTCCTCGAATCACTCTATCCATCTCTATTACTGTCACCTCCTCCAACCACTCCAACCCTCCCTATCACTGTCTCCTCCTCCATATACTCCAACCCTCCCTACCACTTTCACCTCCTCCAAACACTCCAACCCTCCCTATCACTGTCACCTCCTCCAAACACTCCAACCCTCCCTATCACTGTCACCTCCTCCACACACTCCAACCCTCCCTATCACTGTCACCTCCTCCAACCACTCCAACCCTCCCTATCACTGTCACCTCCTCCAACCACTCCAACCCTCCCTATCACTGTCTCCTCCTCCAAACACTCCAAACCTCTCTATCACTGTCACCTCCTCCACTCACTTTAAACCTTCCCTCCCAAACCTGCCTCTTACTGTACTTTGTTCAGTCATTCCAAACCGCCCTCTTCTGCCCTAATCTCTCCCCCCACCGTCTCCTTCCCCCCCCGTCTCCTTCCCCCCCGTCTCCTTCCCCCCCGTCTCCTTCCCCCCCGTCTCCTTCCCCCCCGTCTCCTTCCCCCCCGTCTCCTTCCCCCCCGTCTCCTTCCCCCCCGTCTCCTTCCCCCCCGTCTCCTTCTCCCCCCCGTCTCCTTCTCCCCCCCGTCTCCTTCCCCCCCCGTCTCCTTCCCCCCCGTCTCCTTCCCCCCCCCGTCTCCTTCCCCCGTCTCCTTCCCCCCCGTCTCCTTCCCCCCTCGTCTCCTTCCCCCCCCGTCTCCTTCCCCCCCCGTCTCCTTCCCCCCCCGTCTCCTTCCCCCCCCGTCTCCTTCCCCCCCCGTCTCCTTCCCCCCCCGTCTCCTTCCCCCCCCGTCTCCTTCCCCCCCCGTCTCCTTCCCCCCCCGTCTCCTTCCCCCCCGTCTCCTTCCCCCCCCGTCTCCTTCCCCCCCCGTCTCCTTCCCCCCCGTCTCCTTTCCCCCCCCGTCTCTTTCCCCCCCCGTCTCTTTCCCCCCCCGTCTCTATCCCCCCCCGTCTCCTTCCCCCCCCCCCGTCTCCTTCCCCCCCGCGTCTCCTCCCCCGTCTCCTTCCCCCCCCGTCTCCTTCCCCCCCGTCTCCTTCCCCCCCCGTCTCCTTCCCCCCCAGTCTCCTTCCCCCCCCGTCTCCTTCCCCCCCCCGTCTCCTTCCCCCCCGTCTCCTTCCCCCCCCCGTCTCCTTCCCCCCCGTCTCCTTCCCCCCCCCCCGTCTCCTTCCCCCCCCCGTCTCCTTCCCCCCCCGTCTCCTTCCCCCCCCGTCTCCTTCCCCCCCCCCCGTCTCCTTCCCCCCCCCCGTCTCCTTCCCCCCCCGTCTCCTTCCCCCCCCGTCTCCTTCCCCCCCTGTCTCCTTCCCCCCCCGTCTCCTTCCCCCCCATCGCCTTCCACCCCCCGTCGCCCCCCCCCCCATTATCTGCCCCTCCCAATCATCCCCTCGCTCCCCATCATTCCTCGGCCCCCATTGTTCCCCCTCCCCTAATTGTCCCCCCCATCATCACCCCTCCTCCCACCGTCTCCCCCGTCCCCATCGAACCCTCCCCCACCCCTCACCTGCCCCCTTCTGTCCCCATCATTCCCCAGCAGACCTCATCTGTTTAATTCAGTCCCCACCCACTACCGTTCGTCCCTTGTCCAGTCCCCATCTTTCCCCACCGGTTCCCCCAGTCCCCACCTGTTCCGCTCTGTTCCCCTCTGTCCTGTGTCCCCACCAATCCGCATCTGACCCCATCAGAATCATCAGACCCCACTAGCCTCCGTGTCCCCACAGGTCCCACCAGTCCCAATGTGTCCCCACCAATCCCCCACCAGTCTCCATTTTTCCCCACCAGTCCCCGATCAGTCCCATCAGTCCCCCCATTCCCCATGTGCCCCTACCAGTCCCTATCAGAACAATTTGTCCCCCTCCTGTCTCCTTCTCTCCCCATCAGTTGCCACAAGAACCATCTGTCTCCCTCTGTCCCCTTCTCTCCCCACCTCGCCCCGCCAGTCCCTGCAGTCTCCCTCTGTCCCCACCAGTCCCCATTATTCCCATTCTATCCTCATCAGTCCCTCTCTGTCCCTGTCAGTCGCCACCAATCCCTCTCTTTTCCCCCCTCTCACTCTTCCCCCCCCCTCACTCTCTCCACCCCCCCACTCTCCCCATCTGTTGCAACCAGTCCCAATCTCTCCCCATCTGTCGCCACCAGTCATCATCTGTCGCCATTATTCCCATTCAGTCCCCCTCTGCTCCCATCTGTTCCCACCAGTCTCCTCTGTCGCCATTAGTCATCATCTCACCACCAGTCGCCAACTGAATCATCTGTCCCCATCTGTCCCTATCAGTTCCTGTCAGTCCCCATCTGTCATCACCAGTCCCACTCCTTCCCCCTCCATTCCCACCAGTCCACATCTGTCCCCATCAGAATCACCTGTCCCCACCTGACCCCACCTGTCCCCCTCTGTCCCCACCCGTCCTGACCCGTTCCCATCAAATCCTGAGGGTTCTCCCTGAATATAACTGGAATAACCCGAACACTGAGATAACAACCAGAACCAGGTGAATGGGGAGGATTCTGCAGTGAGCATCTCCCTAGCCCCTGTCCCAATGTCAAAACACACCCCCCTGCCCTGGTCAGTGTTATAATCCAGGACCAGAGCTCGGAATCAATGGGACCTTTGTTTTGGGATCAGGAATTTGCTTTCCCACCAAGACCCTCTTCCCTTCCCCCACCCCTCTCTGCCTTCCACAAGGACCGTTCCCTTTGACACTCCTTGGGTTTGTATCACTCTCACCCTCCAAACCCCCAGGAACCTTCCCCTGTCACTGGAAAAGATACAAACCCTGCTGTTACACCCCCAGCCCCCTCAGCTCCATCCCGGGCCCCCAACCCCTTCTTCCAGGGGAGACAGAAGTTCACCTGCCTCTCCTCCAACCGTGTTTCCAGCATCAGGTGCTCCCGGTGTGGGCTTCTCTCCATCAGGAAGACCCAATGGAAACTTAGGGAACGGTTCACTGAGCATCACAGCCGGGCCCAGAGGGGCTGACCAGACCCCCCAGTCACCGCCCAGTTCACTTCCCCCCCAACATGACCATCCTCGACCTCCTGCATTACCACAACAAACCACACCACAAATTGGAGGAACAACATCTCATCCCCCTCCTGGGAAACCTCCAGCCCAGAGGATTCAACACGGAGTTCTCCAATTTCAAATAACCTCCCTCCCCCTCCCTTCCCCTGCTCTCTCCCACCAACTGGATTCATTCCTCCCATTGTCCAACCAGGTGGGACCCTCTACCTGTCCTCACCCCCTTCGCCCTCATTTCCCCCACCCTGATCTGTTCCACCCCTTCGTCCTCCCTCCCCCTCACCCTCCCACCCTCCCACCCCATCCTCCCTCCCCCTCCCCCTCTCCCTCCTCCCCCTCCCACCCCATCCTCTCTCCCACTTCCACCCCATCATCCCTCCCCCTCCCACCCCATCATCCCTCCCCCTCCCCCCATCCTTCCTCCCCCTCCCTCCCCCCTTCGTCCTTCCTCCCCCTCCCTCCCCTCTTCGTCCTCCCTCCCCCTCCCTCCCCTCTTCGTCCTCCCTCACCCTTCGTCCTCCTTCCCCCTCGTCCTCTCTCCCCCCTTGGTCTTCCCTCACCCTCCCTCTCCCTCCCCATCCTCCCATTCCCTCATCCTCCCTCCCCATTCCCTCTACCTCCCTCCCCACTCCCTCCCTCCCCACTCCCTCCCTCTCCTGTCGGTCCCTCTCTCCGTTGTTCCACTCCCTTTCCATTCTGTTTTATCATCCATCCGTCTTTCTCTGGCCCCCTCCCTCCTTGTTCCTGCCCTCTGAACGTCCCCCTACGTATATAAAAGCCCCTCTGTGTCCTATATACCCTCCTCATTGTCCTCCCCCAATACCCGTCCAGGGGGTACAGGAGCCTGTGGGGACTGACTGAGACCAGAATCCCTGACACCTCACAGTCCAGGAGGAGGATATTCAGCCCATCGTGTCTATCCCCCCTTCTATTAACTGCCCAGTGTCCTGCCCCCCCTGGGATTTGCCCCTGAATGGCCCCTGACTGAGTCCCCGTTCTGGCAGAGACCGCTCCTCACTGATAGCCCACCGCCTCCCCACACAGTGAGCATGTGCAGACACTCACTGGCCTTTTGACTGACCGTGGATGGGCAGAGGAAGATCCCACTCTCCAGCAATTTCGTCACTTCTTCCTCCTCCCCCCCCCCCATGCCCCAATCTCACTCAAAGGGGTTTTACCTGACACCCCCTGCTCCCTAGTTTTCCATATGGATTCCCCCTAATTATTTGCTCTCCCAAAGTTTTGTCCCCACCCCTGGATGTTATGTCTGTTCCTAATTTGGCAGCACCCCCTCCCCCACCCACCCCTTTATGTTGGGGGGACACAGTGAGTACGTGCAGACACTCAGTGACCTTTTGAGGGACTGCTTCACTGCCCCTCACTCCCTGAGACAGGGACTTTACATAAACCTCCCCCCCATCACATTTTCACTCTATTGTGCTGCCCCCCCCCCCCCGCCAATTATATTCCTGACCACAATTCCCAATACCCCCATGTTCAGTCTCTCCCCCACTTCGGGGGGGTTTCCAGCCCATCCCCATTTATTTCCCTTTCCAATCCACACCCCCACCAAATATTGCCCCCCAATATTCTGTTTCCCCTACATTTACCACCCCCTTCCTCTGTAACCCCACAGCCCCCCATCTTCGGCTAATTTGTGACCACACCCACAATTTTCCACCCCCCTGGAATTTTCCAGCCCCCCCTATTTTCCCCTCCTTCCCCAATCTAATTGCCCCTCTCCCCCTGTGTACCTTCATTTACTCCCTACCCACCCCACTGTCCCCTCTGCCCATACTCCCCTATCTCTGTATAAAAGCCCCCTCTGTGTCTCCATTGTGTACAATTCTCCCACCCTCCCTCACCACCCCCACCCCTCACTGTGTCCCAGGCCCTGGGCTGGGGGGGGAGCACAGGGAGTATGTGCAGAGACTTACCGGCCATTCGACTGTGTGTGTCTTCATGCACAGCAAGATCCCAGTCCCCAGGCTTCCCCCTGCCCCACTCCACCCTGAGAAAGGGGCTTTCTTTCCCCCCACCCACACCCACAGTTTTGACAACAACAGGAGTCCCAGGGAACAGCAAGATCCCACTGTGTTTATGATACGTGCAATACCACACGATACTGAGTCCAAATCTCCCTTAGGGAGAGGAGGACAGGGAGGGAGGGCTGGGGGCATACAGACAGATAGAGAGAGGGACAGAGACCGAGGTGGGGAGAGAACACAAACAAGATTAGGGACAGAGAAATGGAGACAGACACAGAAAGAGAGAAAATCCCAGGGTTGGCGGTGTGAGGGAGGGAGACAGGGAGATGGAAGTTGATTAAATCTGAGCCAAGATCTTTTGAATCAAAAAACAAGAAAAACAAACAAAATCCCATCACTGAGTGACTTCCCAAAGCTCCCCATTTTATCAGCACTTCCCCCTGGTTTTAAACCCAGAGAATGGGAACAGATTTCACTGGGACCCAGGGGGTCAATGCTTTCTGACTGAGACCCCCAACCCCACCCCAAGGGTTTATATTCTGAGACTCGATGGAAGGGAGTTGGTCTCAGAGCCTGGATCTTGTCCCTCCCTCCGTGTTTAACCTGCCCCCTCCAGCTGCTTCTCTCCCTCTCTCCCTCCTTCCCTCACACTGTCTCTCTTTCTCCTTCACTCCTTCCCATCTGTTTCCCTCTCTCATTCTCTCTCTTCTCCCCCACCTCTCTCTCCCTGTCCCTATCCCCCTCTCCATCTCTGCTTAGATTCCTCTTGTTCTCGAGAATGGATTTGTCTCTCTGTGTCTCTCTCCATTCCCCCTCCGTTCTGATTGAAATGCCCTCCCCTCCCTCCCTCCCATTTAAAGTGTGTTCCCATCTCCCCGCCCTGTCCTGTAGACATTAGCCCCCTCACTATCACATTGTGGAGGGAGGGGGAGGAGAGGTGGTGGGGGGTCTGGGCTGGGGAAAGGAGGGATGATACACCCCACCCACTATCAGACCATCAGCAAACGGAGCCCGGGCCCTTTGGACAGACTCCTGTGATGTGTAAGGGGCAATCTGCAGGCTGAGGGGCACACAGCAAGATCCAACAGGAAGCTGGGTGTGGCATACCTGGGGTATTTCCTCATCTTTACCCCCTGCGAGAACTAGTGCCATCCCCCAGCAACAACCCCTCCCCATATCAACCACTCCACAAGCAAAATGCCCCCCCGTGTAATTTTCACACAGCAAGATCCCAATAATACCAGCACTTTCCAAATCCAGTTTCTGATCATGAGTCTCTCTCTCTCTGTCTGTCTCTCCCTGCCTGGAATCCCACATTCTGTCCTCCACACCCCTCCCCATTAAAATGACGACAAGTCACAGGGTGGGCTATTGATGCACAGTGCGATCCCACAGGGTAGTCCCCTTCGTGCTCCACAATGTGCTCAAATCCCACTTTACATCCGACAGGAGGCTGTGGATTTCTTTGTGTGGGACGGTTTTATTTGTTTGAAAAATCAACCAAAGAAAGACCGAGAGAGAGAGAGATCCCCTCCCAGATACCTGGGGAATTGGCGAACCTGTGTCTTTTCTGTGCGATTATCACATTTGGTCACCCTGGTTGCAACGTAGGCCACTCTGCAGGTAGTTTGAGACACAGCAAGATCCCACATGTAGCATTATTCTGATATTAGAAGAAGTCTTTGGAGAAAGTTTCTCATTTAAGGTTTTACTTCCCTCCTTGGGGAGTCCTGTCTGTCAGACACTCACTGGGGATTGATGTGTTTGTGTCAAATCCCAGGGCCCCAGTTACTTTAACTCCAGGCTTCAAATCTGTTTAAAAACGACAGGGCTGCAATCTGACAGGAGCCAGTTACCCAGAGGCCCCTAAAACCCAGGGTCCCCCAGAGGAGATTAAACCTCGGGGTAAATTAACACACAACTCACTGTGGGTCCCCACGGGGTGCAGCCTGTCGACTAGGCCTCAGGCCTCAGGCCCGTGTCCCCTCTGGAGAAAGCTCTTGTTCAAAGGTCTCCTGATCCCAAAGTTTCTCTCTTTGAATCTTCAAGTGGCCAGCAAGATCCCTTGGGAGGAAAGAGACAGCATTCATTGAAAAGCAAAGGAGGAAAATTATTACAGAGAGATAGCACAGCAAGATCCCAGGTTTCCCCCTCTCTCTGTGACACAGACAATTTCCCAGCGACATCCAAACACAAACATATCGGGTGATGCGCTGAGTTTTCATTCCAAAGCTTTGGAGAAACTTTGAGATACCAGGTTACCTGATTAAAACACTCACTGCTTGCAATGACGGCATTGGGGCAGCTGGTGCACAGCAAGATCCCACATGCAACAATGCAGCAGCAGCTAATTACTCTGACCATTTTCCCCCTCTGTGATGCTGCTTCAGTTTAATTATTTCCTGTCACCCCAGAATCAAACATTGCAGAATTTCACAATCTCAACACACCTCTCCCTCTCTCTCCCCTTCTGTTTCCCCTGCTCTCTCAATTTTTCAAATCTCTCTCTCACTCTCTTTCTCTCACTGTTGTATTTTCTCACCCTACCCTCTCTGTAACCAATATTACTCTGACATTATGACAAGTCTTTAGAGAGTGTCACATCATTTGGGTTTTAATTCCCCCTCTCAGATCCTGGGGATGGACATAGAGTCAAAGAGATGTACAGAACGGAAACAGACCCTTCAGTCCAACCCGTCCATACCGACCAGATATCCCAACCCAATCTAGTCCCACCTGCCATCACCCGGCCCATATCCCTCCAAACCCTTCCTATTCATATACCCATCCAAATGCCTTTTCAATGTTGCAATTGTACCAGCCTCCACCACATCCTCTGGCAGCTCATTCCATACACGTACCACCCTCTGCGTGAAAATGTTGCCCCTTAGGTCTCTTTTATATCTTTCCCCTCTCACCCTAAACCTATGCCCTCTAGTTTTGGACTCCCCGACCCCAGGGAAAATACTATGTCTATTTATCCAACCATGCTCCTCATAATTTTGTAAACCTCTATAAGGTCATCCCTCAGCCTCCGATGCTCCAGGGAAAACAGCCCCAGCCTGTTCAGCCTCTCCCTGTAGCTCAAATCCTCCAACCCTGGCAACATCCTTGTAAATCTTTCAACCCTTTCAAGTTTCACAACATCTTTCCGATTGGAAGGAGACCAGAACTGCACGCAATATTCCAACAGTGGCCTAACCAATGTCCTGTACAGCTGCAACATGACCTCCCAACTCCTGTACTCAATACTCTGACCAATAAAGGAAAGCATACCAAACACCTTCTTCACTATTCTACCTACCTGCGACTTCACTTTCAAGGAGGTATGCACCTGGACTCCAAGGTCTCTTTGTTCAGCAACACTCCCTAGGACCTTACCATTAAGTGTATAAGTCCTGCTAAGATTTGCTTTCCCAAAATGTAGCGCCTCACATTTATCTGAATTAATCTCCATCTGCCACTTCTCAGCCCATTGGCCCATCTGGTCCAGATCCTGTTGTAATCTGAGGTAACCCTGTTCACTGTTCACTACACCTCCAATTTTGGTGTCATCTGCAAACCTACTAACTGTACCTCTTATGCTCGCATCCAAATCATTTATGTAAATGACATACTTTAACACCAGGCTTCAAACCTGCTTTAAAAATGACAGGGCCGCAATCTGACAGTAGCCAGTTAACCAGATGCCCCTAAAACCCGGGAACCCCAGAGGAGATTAAACCTCGGGGTAAATAAACACACAATCCATGTCGGCCCCCACGGGGTGCAGCCTGTCAACCAGGCCTCAGGCCTCAGAACCACGTCTCCCTCTGGAGCTTGGCCAAGGCTTCCCTCGGCCTGAACATTTTGGATCTTCACGTTGCAGCTTTCCCAACAAAAGTTCATCGGGATAAAAGAAGGAAAAGATTACTTGAAAGGGAATGTGAGAGCATTTTGAAGGCAAGTTACACAGCAAGATCCCAGGTTTAAAATCACCCCCGTCCATCCCCAATGTATTAATGTATCTAACATAGTCAGCAGTTAGGATGGAACATGGTGTGGGAGCAGATCTTCCCAGGGATTGGAGGGGGATAGTGAGGGAACACCATCAGATTCTTACACTCTGCAGTGACCTGGGATCAATTACCTTTTACTGAAAACATTTCCCAACTTGTATGTGCCTGGAGCTCCCTCCAGTCTGAAAGTCTCATTCATCTCTATCATGTCTCCTGTCTCTGAGCCAATGGTATATTCATTCCCAGGATAGGGACAACATGGGGCTAGATACAGAGTAAATCTCCCTCCACACTGTCTGCATCGAATACTCCCAGCACATGTGCAGAATGGGGTTAGATACAGAGTATAGATCCCTCTGCACTGTTCCTATCAAACACACACAGGATCGGGACAGCATGGGGTTAGGTACAATGTTAGGCAGCATTGTAGACAGTGCAGATGGTACCTTAACATTACAAAGGGATATCGATAGATTGGGTGAATGGGCAAAGCTGTGTTAGATGGAGTTCAGTGTCAGCAAGTGTGTGGGTATCAGGTTGGAATACAGAGAGGGAGCACAAAGGAGGTTTACAAGAATGATCCTGGAGCGCAGGGATTACATTCTGAGGGGAGACTGGACAAATGAGGCCGTTTTCCTCCAGAATTGAGAAAGCTAAGGGGTGATCTGATCAAAGCCTTCAAGGAATAAACAGAATGAGACAGGATCAATCAAGATCAACGATTCCCACAGGTTGGAGATTCTAGACCAAGAGGGAACAGAGTCTGAGAATGAGGGCCCAGAGTGTTCAGGAGAGATGGTAGGAAGCACTTTAACACACACAGGGTGGGAGAGGTTTGGGACTCTCTTCCACAAACAGCAGTGGATGCTGGATCAGTCGTTGAGGTTAAATCAGAGAGAGATACATGTTTATTCAGTGAAGATATTGAGGGATATGGGCCAAAGGAAGGAATGTGGAGTTAGGCCACAGATTAATCATGATCCCATTGAATGATGGAACAGGCTCGAGGGGCTGAATGGCCTCCTCCTGTTCCTATGTTCCAAAATGACGATCCTCCTGCACTTTCCCTATCAACCCCTCCCAGGGCAGGGACAGGATGGGGTTAGATACACAGTAAAGCTCCCTTTTCTGTATCACCATCAACCCTTCCCAGGGTAGGGTTGGAACAGGGTTAGGTACAGAGTAAAGCTCCCCCTACACTGTCCCCATCAACCCATCCCAGGATTGTTTAATGGAGCTTTAATATTTGAAAATGCTTCTATTATTCTGTCATTCACTGTCCCTCAGTAACTGTGTGCGCGTTCGTGCGTGCATAAGTGAGAGACTGAGAGAGAGAAACGGAGACAGAGACCAGGGCCCTGCATTACTGGGTCAGGTAGTGTTGTGGAGAAACTATAGAGAACCACCAGGAGACGCAGAGAGTTCTTCAAGAAATAAGTCTTTTATTTGCAAACAAAAAACCGTGACACTGAGAAAGCAGATTCTCGAATGCCCCCGAACCTCAGGGTCCGTGGATTTTTATATAATTTTTGATCATGTTTCTGTGAGCTTGTCAGCATGACCAACTATCTTAATCAAAGTATCTCACTCCAGCTCCACAATAAACCAGTGATGTTAGTTCCCATTACCTCTTTAGTTGTACATTCTACTTGATGTTATTCGAATGTCATGATTAGATATTTATTGCGAACTCTGCTGCAGTGATCTTCCATTGCAGACTAACCTGTCATGATAGATACTTAGCTATTCCATCTATTACAATAGTCTCCTGTCTCAAGCTGACTCGACTAACTATTAGTTAGATATTTTAATGTCATGTCCCAAATATTTCCGGTCCCAATCCTGTCAGAATAACACTTACCAGAGAAACTTGCTTTATTACTAGTGTTATCTCATCTGGCCATAGTGACCCTTCAGCCTTAACCTTACTCTGCTAATGGGTGTCAGAATGTTCCACTATGGTTATCCCATCCTGCCCCTGCATTCCACAGACCACAGATTCCCAGTGGTCTTCATGCTTTAACCCTTCCTATGCTTTCATGGTCTTTATTTTCCATTGACCTCACTCCAACAACAATACCTTTTATTAGTTAAACAGGATGGAAGACAGCATCAATTCTCAGGAAGTGTTTTACTGTTTCTGTTTTTGTTAAAACACTTGGGCGGTGTGCTGGCTCAGTCAGGAGACTGTCTGTGTGGTGTTTGCACATTCTCCCCGTGTCTGCGTGGGTTTCCTCCGGGTGCTCCGGTTTCCTCCCACAGTCCAAAGATGTGTAGGTCAGGTGGATTGGTCATGCTCAATTGCCCGTAGTGTTCGGTACATTAGTCAGAGGGAAATTGGCCTGGGTGGGTTACTCTCCGGAGGGTCGGTGTGGATTGTTTCCACACTGTCGGGAATCTAATCTATTTATGACATAACATCATACATAGTAATCTGAGATTGACCAGGTTCTGAATTTATTGTTACAATGGTTAAAGACTGTCACCTATATGCCCATCTCTCGTCAACTGGTCTGTTGAATTTCCCTCATTTTTTGCTCGATATACCAAGTGGGAAGTTGCTCAGTGACATCTTAGTTAGGTTACTCCGAAGTCCAAGCCCTCAAACAATAAAGTGCTCCTTTGAGATTAAATTTAAAGGTGTTTCTCTGCAAATAGCCAGACTCAAAATGATCACAGCAGATTCAGCCTTCACTTCACAGCAAAGTATCATCTTCCTTTAAATGGGAATATACATCATCTTAAAAGCTAAGGAAATAATTGTGACTTTAAATAAATACTTCCAGTAACTAACATAATCCAATAAATATTGCATACCTTTTGATATTTTTTACTGGAACTGTTAAGCTCAGACTATTATAAAGTTGTTTAAAACATAAGGAACTACAACTACATTAACATTGAAATGACTAATGTGGACTATTAGACCACTCACAACATTCTTAAGCAGGCAGCCCAGAGCATAACATTGCAGTTTGTTTCGATAAGTGTACAGTGAAAATTACCTGGAATAAAATAGCTCGGTTGCTGACTAGATTTTAAACAGGCACAATCATTACTCACAAAATTACACAAAGAACAAAGAACCCCTACAGAACCCCACCTATCCAGCTCGACGTAATTATGCTGTTCCGAGTACATCAGTTCCAATGTTAAACACCAGTATCAATGCTTCAAGTTGAAGTTGGAGGGCAGAAAAGAGAGTATCTACACAACTCCCTGTTGAACTTTGCAAACCTGTTCAGCTTAGCTCAGCTATAGAGCTGACCACTGCCCTTTGATTATGTCGGTGAGTTGTCAAGCACGATCACTTTGGCCTGAAGGCTCATCTGTTTACATGTAAACAAAAGGCCTCTTCAAATCCTTTTTATCTCTGTACCACACCAGACTGATCGGAACCTGCACCCCCCCCCCCCTCCACCTCCAACAAAAAATCAAGGACAGAGTCTCCTTGAGCCAAGGAACAGCTTTCAGATAAAAATGGACGAGTTTTGTGACACTAAAGAAAGTCCACATTTTTGTTTCAAATGCAATCCCACTGTCTCTGATTACAGATAGTAGCTTTAATTTGGACCCTTGCCAAGTCTAACCTCAATCCTCCAATGTGTAGTCAGCAAACAATCAAACTGCAAGGTCTTGCTTCTTTCAGCAGAAGGACTGCAGTAGTTATTGGGGAGACAGACAGAGGAAGCCGAATCCAGACTGATTAATTCACCAGACTTGGTGCAGTTAATATACTGGTGCAATTATTTTCTGCTCACAACATTTAAAATTCAGTCCTCAGTTATAACTATGTGATCTTTGTTCAGTCTCATTCAACGATGCATGGTTCATCGCAGCTTCTCCCAAGAATTGGGATACAATGTCAGGACAATAAACTTTCCCAAAGTTATTAAGGTTCTTCACCCCCAGTGAAGAGCAGACTGACCCAACTCTGTCAATATAACACACCCAGGGAAGAGCAGACTGACCCCATTCTAGCAAAGTAACACACCCAGGGAAGAGCAGACTGACCCCACTCTGTCACTGTAACACACCCACGGAAGAGCAGACTGACCTCACTCTGTCAATTTAACACCCCCAGGGAAGAGCAGACTGACCGCACTCTTTCAATGTAACACCCCCAGGGAAGAGCAGACTGACTCCACTCTGTCAATGTAAGACCCTCAGGGAAGAGCAGACTGAGCACACTCTGTCAATGTAACACACCAAGGGAAGAGCAGACTGACCCCACTCTGTCAATGTAACAGACCCAGGGAAGAGCAGACTGACCCCAATCTGTCAGTGTAACACACCCAGGGAAGGGCAGACTGACCCCCCTCTGTCAATGAAACTCACAAAGGGAAGAGCAGACTGACCCTTCTCTGTCAATGTAACACACCCAGGGAAGGGCAGACTGACCCCATTCTGTCAATCTAACACACCCAGGGAAGTGCAGACTGACCCCACTCTGTCAATGTAACACACACAGGGAAGAGCAGACTGACCCCACTCTGTCAATGTAACACACAGGGAAGTGCAGACTGACCCCATTCTGTCAATGTAACACACCCTGTAAAGAGCAGACTGACCCCACTCTGTCAATGTAACACATACAGTGAAGGGCAGACCGACCCCACTCTGTCAATGTAACACACCCAGGGAAGAGCTGAAGGACCCCACTCTGTCAATTTAACGCACCCAGGTTTGAGCACACTGACCCCACTCTGTCAATGTAGCCCACTCAGGAAAGAGCAGACTGACCCCCTCTGTCAATGTAACACACACAGGGATGAGCAGATTGACCCAACTCTGTCAATGTAACCCACTCAGTTAAGAGCAGACTGACCCCAATCGGTCAATGTAACCTTCCCAGGGAAGAGCAAACAGACCGCACTCTGTCAATGGAACACACCCAGGGAAGAGCAGACTGACCCAACTCTGTCAATGTAACACACTCAAGGAAGAACAGACTGACCCCACTCTGTCAATGTAACATACTCTGTAAAGAGCAGACTGACCCCACTCTATCAATGTAAAACACACAGGGAAGGGCAGACCGACCCCACTCTGACAATGGAACACACCCAGGGATGAGCAGACTGACCCCACTCTGTTAATGTAACTCACCCAGGGAAGATCCAACTGACCCCACTCTGTCAATGTAACACATCCAGGGAAGGTCAGACTGACCCCATTCTGTCAATCTAACACACACAGGGAAGAGCAGACTGACCCCACTCTGTCAATGTTACACACAGGGAATAGCAGACTGACCCCACTCTGTCAATGTAAGACCCCCAGGGAAGAGCAGACTGACACAACTCTGTCAATGTAACACACCCATGGAAGAACAGACTGACCCAACTCTGTCAATGTAACACACACATGGAAGAACAGACTGACCCCACTCTGTGAATCTAACACACACAGGGAAGAGCAGACTGACCCCACTCTGTCAATGTAACACACAGGGAATAGCAGACTGACCCCACTCTGTCAATGTAACACACCCAGGGAAGAGCAGACTGACACAACTCTGTCAATGTAACACACCCAGGGAAGAGCAGACTGACCCCACTCTGTCAATGTAACACACACAGGGAAGAGCTGACTGACCCCACTCTGTCAATTTAACGCATCCAGGTTTGAGCACACTGACCCCACTCTGTCAACGTAACACACACAGGGAAGGGCAGACCAACCTAACTCTGTCAATGTAACACACCCTGTAAAAAGTAGACTGACCCCACTCTGTCAATGTAACACACCCAGGTTTGAGCACACTGACCCCACTCTGTCAACGTAACCCACCCAGGAAAGAGCAGACTGACCCCACTCTATCAATGTAACACACCCAGGGAAGAGCAGACTGACCCCACACTGTCAATGTAACACCGACAGGGAAGATCAGACTGACCCCACACTGTCAATGTAACACACCCAGGGAAGAGCAGACTGACCCCAATCTGTCAATGTAACTCAAAAAGGGAATAGCAGACTGACCCCACTCTGTCAATGTAACACACCCAGGGAAGAGCAGACTGACCCCACTCTGTCAATTTAAGACACCCAGGGAATAGCACGCTGACCCCTCTCTGTCAATGTAACCAACCCAGGAAAGAGCAGACTGACCCCACTCTATCAATGTAACACTACCAGGAAAGAGCAGACTGACCCCACTGTGTCAATGTAACACACCCAGGGAAGAGCAGACTGACCCCACTCTGTCAATGTAACACACCCAGTGAAGAGCAGACTGACCCTACTCTGTCAATATAACACACCCAGGGAAGAGCAGACTGGCCCCACTCTGTCAATGTAACACACCCAGGGAAGAGCAGACTGACCCCACTGTGTCAATGTAACACACCCAGGGAAGAGCAGACTGACCGAACTCTGTCAATGTAACACACCCAGGGAAGAGCAGACTGGCCCCACTCTGTCAATAAAACACCCCCAGGGAAGAGCAGACTCACCCCACTCGGTCGATGTAACACCCCCAGGGAAGAGCAGACTGACCCAACTCTGTCAATATAACACACCCAGGGAAGAGCAGACAGACCCCATTCTATCAAAGTAACACCCCCAGGGAAGAGCAGACTGACCCCAGTCTGTCAATGTAACACACAGGGAAGAGCAGACTGACCCCACTCTGTCAATGTAACACACCCAGGGAAGAGCAGACTGACCCAACTCTGTCAATGTAACACACACATGGAAGAACAGACTGACCCCACTCTGTCAATGTAACACACTCTGTAAAGAGCAGACTGACCCCACTCTGTCAATGTAAAACACACAGGGAAGGGCAGACCGACCCTACTCTGACAATGTAACACACCCAGGGAAGAGCAGACTGACCCTTCTCTGTGAATGCAACACATCCAGGGAAGGGCAGACTGACCCCATTCTGTTAATTTAACACCCCCAGGGAAGAGCAGACTGACCCCACTCTTTCAATGCAACACACACAGGGAAGTGCAGACTGACCCCACTCTGTTAATGTAACTCACCCAGGGAAGAGCAGACTGACACAACTCTGTCAATGTAACACACCCATGGAAGAACAGACTGACCCCACTATGTCAATGTAACACACCCTGTAAAGAGCAGACTGACCCCACTCTGTCAATGTAACACACACAGGGAAGAGCTGACTGACCCCACTCTGTCAATTTAACGCACCCAGGTTTGAGCACACTGACCCCACTCTGTCAACGTAACACACACAGGGAAGGGCAGACCAACCTAACTCTGTCAATGTAACACACCCTGCAAAGAGCAGACTGACCCCACTCTGTCAATGTAACACACCCTGGTTTGAGCACACTGACCCCACTCTGTCAATGTAACCCACTCAGGAAAGAGCAGACTGACCCCACTCTGTCAATGTAACACACACAGGGAAGAGCAGACTGACCCCACTCTGTCAATGTAACACACACAGGGAAGAGCAGACTGACCCCACTCTGTCAATGTAACACACCCAGGGAAGAGCAGACTGACCCAACTCTGTCAATGTAACACACTCAAGGAAGAACAGACTGACCCCACTCTGTCAATGTAACACACTCTGTAAAGAGTAGACTGACCCCACTCTGTCAATGTAAAACACACAGGGAAAGGCAGACCGACCCCACTCTGACAATGTAACACACCCAGGGAAGAGCAGACTGGCCCTTTTCTGTGAATGCAACAGATCCAGGGAAGGGCAGACTGACCCCATTCTGTTAATTTAACACCCCCAGGGAAGAGCAGACTGACCCCACTCTTTCAATGTAACACCCACAGTGAAGTGCAGACTGACCCCACTCTGTTAATGTAACTCACCCAGGGAAGAGCAGACTGACCCCAATCTGTCAATGTAACTCAAAAAGGGAAGAGCAGACTGACCCCACTCTGTCAATGTAACACATCCAGGGAAGGTCAGACTGACCCCATTCTGTCAATCTAACATACACAGGGAAGAGCAGACTGACCCCACTCTGTCAATGTTACACACAGTGAATAGCAGACTGACCCCACTCTGTCAATGTAACACACCCAGGGAAGAGCAGACTGACACAACTCTGTCAATGTAACACACCCATGGAAGAACAGACTGACCCCACTATGTCAATGTAACACACCCTGTAAAGAGCAGACTGACCCCACTCTGTCAATGTAGCACACACAGGGAAGAGCTGACAGACCCCAAACTGTCAATGTAACACACCCAGGGAAGAGCAGACTGACCCCACTCTGTCAATATAACACACCCAGGGAAGAGCAGACTGGCCCCACTCTGTCAATAAAACACCCCCAGGGAAGAGCAGACTCACCCCACTCTGTCGATGTAACACCCCCAGGGAAGAGCAGACTGACCCAACTCTGTCATTATAACACACCCAGGGAAGAGCAGACTGACCCCATTCTGTCAATCTAACACACCCAGGGAAGAGCAGACTGACCCCACTCTGTCAATGTAACACACACAGGGAAGAGCAGACTGACCCCACTCTGTCAATGTAACACACAGGCAGGAGCAGACTGACCCCACTCTGTCAATGTAACACACCCAGGGAAGAGCAGACTGACCCCACTCTGTCAATGTAACACACCCTGTAAAGAGCAGACCGACCCCACTCTGTCAATGTAACACACCCAGGGAAGAGCTGACGGACCCCACTCTGTCAATTTAACGCACCCAGGTTTGAGCACACTGACCCCACTCTGTCAATGTAGCCCACCCAGGAAAGAGCAGACTGACCCCACTCTGTCAATGTAACACACACAGGGATGAGCATATTGACCCAACTCTGTCAATGTAACCCACTCAGTTAAGAGCAGACTGACCCCAATCGGTCAATGTAACCTTCCCAGGGTAGAGCAAACAGACCGCACTCTGTCAATGGAACACACCCAGGGAAGAGCAGACTGACCCAACTCTGTCAATGTAACACACTCAAGGAAGAACAGACTGACCCCACTCTGTCAATGTAACACACTCTGTAAAGAGTAGACTGACCCCACTCTGTCAATGTAAAACACACAGGGAAAGGCAGACCGACCCCACTCTGACAATGTAACACACCCAGGGAAGAGCAGACTGACCCTTTTCTGTGAATGCAACACATCCAGGGAAGGGCAGACTGACCCCATTCTGTTAATTTAACACCCCCAGGGAAGAGCAGACTGACCCCACTCTTTCAATGTAACACCCACAGTGAAGTGCAGACTGACCCCACTCTGTTAATGTAACTCACCCAGGGAAGAGCAGACTGACCCCAATCTGTCAATGTAACTCAAAAAGGGAAGAGCAGACTGACCCCACTCTGTCAATGTAACACATCCAGGGAAGGTCAGACTGACCCCATTCTGTCAATCTAACACACACAGGGAAGAGCAGACTGACCCCACTCTGTCAATGTTACACACAGTGAATAGCAGACGGACCCCACTCTGTCAATGTAACACACCCAGGGAAGAGCAGACTGACACAACTCTGTCAATGTAACACACCCATGGAAGAACAGACTGACCCCACTATGTCAATGTAAGACACCCTGTAAAGAGCAGACTGACCCCACTCTGTCAATGTAGCACACACAGGGAAGAGCTGACAGACCCCACTCTGTCAATGTAACACACCCAGGTTTGAGCACACTGACCCCACACTGTCAATGTAACCCACCCAGGAAAGAGCAGACTGACCCCATTCTGTCAATGTAACACACACAGGGAAGAGCAGACTGACCCCACTCTGTCGATGTAACACCCCCAGGGAAGAGCAGACTGACCCAACTCTGTCAATATAACACACCCAGGGAAGAGCAGACTGACCCCATTCTATCAAAGTAATACACGCAGGGAAGAGCAGACAGACCCCACTCTGTCACTGTAACACACCCAGTGAAGAGCAGACTGACCTCACTCTGTCAATTTAACACACCCAGGGAAGAGCAGACTGACCCCACTCTGTCAATGTAACACACCCAGGGAAGAGCTGACTGACCCCACTCTGTCAATTTAACACCCCCAGGGAAGAGCAGACTGACCCCACTCTGTCAATGTAACCCACCCAGGGAAGAGCAGACTGACCCCACTCTGTCAATGTAAGGCCCCCAGGGAAGAGCAGACTGAGCACACTCTGTCAATGTAACACACACAGGGAAGGGCAGACTGACCCCAATCTGTCAATGTAACACACCCAGGAAAGGGCTGACTGACCCCCCTCTGTCAATGTAACACACCCAGGGAAGAGCAGACCGACCCCACTCTGTCAATGTAACACACCCAGGGAAGAGCACACTGACCCCACTCTGTCAACGTAACCCACCCAGGAAAGAGCAGACTGACCACACTCTATCAATGTAACACACCCAGGGAAGAGCAGACTGACCCCACTCTGTCAATGTAACACCGCCAGGGAAGAGCAGACTGACCCCACACTGTCAATGTAACACACCCAGGGAAGAGCAGACTGACCCCAATCTGTCAATGTAACTCAAAAAGGGAAGAGCAGACTGACCCCACTCTGTCAATGTAACACACCCTGTAAAGAGCAGACTGACCCCACTCTGTCAATTTAAGACACCCAGGGAATAGCACACTGACCCCTCTCTGTCAATGTAACCCACCCAGGAAAGAGCAGACTGACCCCACTCTGTCAATGTAACACTACCAGGAAAGAGCAGACTGACCCCACTGTGTCAATGTAACACACCCAGGGAAGAGCAGACTGACCCCACTCTGTCAATGTAACGCACCCAGTGAAGAGCAGACTGATCCCACTCTGTCAATATAACACACCCAGGGAAGAGCAGACTGGCCCCACTCTGTCAATGTAACACACCCAGGGAAGAGCAGACTGACCCCACTGTGTCAATGTAACACACCCAGGGAAGAGCAGACTGACCCAACTCTGTCAATGTAACACACCCAGGGAAGAGCAGACTGACCCCACTCTGTCACTGTAACACACCCAGGGAAGAGCAGACTGACCCCACTCTGTCAATTTAACACCCCCAGGGAAGAGCAGACTGACCCCACTCTGTCAATGTCAAACGCCCAGGAAAGAGCAGACTGAGCACACTCTGTCAATGTAGGACCCCCAGGGAAGAGCAGACTGATCACACTCTGTCAATGTAACACACACAGGGCAGGGCAGACTGACCCCCCTCTGTCAATGTAACAGACCCAGGGAAGAGCAGACTGACCCCAATTGGTCAGTGGAACCCACCCAGGAAAGGGCAGACTGACCCCCCTCTGTCAATGTAACACCCACAGGGAAGAGCAGACTGACCCCACTCTGTCAATGTAACACACCCAGGGAAGAGCAGACTGACCCCACTCTGTCAATGTAACACACCCTGTAAAGAGCAGACTGACCCCACTCTGTCAATGTAAAACACACAGGGAAGGGCAGACTGACCCCACTTTGTCAATGTAACACACCCAGGGAAGAGCAGACTGACCCCACTCTGTCAATGTAAAACCCCGAGGGAAGAGCAGACTTACCCCACTCTGTCAATGTCACTCACCCAGGGAAGAGCAGACTGACCCCACTCTGTCAATGTAACACACCCAGTGAAGAGCAGACTGACCCCACTCTGTCAATGTCACGCACCCAGGGAAGAGCAGACTGACCCCACTCTGTCAATGTAAAACCCCGAGGGAAGAGCAGACTTACCCCACTCTGTCAATGTCACTCACCCAGGGAAGAGCAGACTGACCCCACTCTGTCAATGTAACACAACCTGTAAAGAGCAGACTGACCCCACTCTGTCAATGTAACAGACCCAGGTTTGAGCACACTGACCCCACTCTGTCACTGTAACCCACACAGGAAAGAGCAGACTGACCCCACTCTGTCAATGTAACACACACAGGGAAGAGCAGACTGACGCCACTCTGTCAATGTAACACACCCAGGGTAGAGCAGACTGACCCCACTCTGTCAATACAACACACCCAGGGAATAGCAGACTGGCCACACTCTTTCAATACAACACCCCCAGGCAAGAGCCGACTGACCCCGCTCTGTCGATGTAACACCCCCAGAGAAGAGCAGACTGACCCAACTCTGTCAATATAACACACCCCGGGAAGAGCAGACTGACCCCGTTCTATCAAAGTAACACACCCAGGGAAGAGCAGACTGACTCCACTCTGTCAATGTAACACACCCAGTGAAGAGCAGACTGACCCCACTCTGTCAATGTAACACACACAGGGAAGAGCAGACTGACGCCACTCTCTCAATACAACACACCCAGGGAATAGCAGACTGGCCACACTCTTTCAATACAACACCCCCAGGCAAGAGCAGACTGACCCCGCTGTGTCGATGTAACACCCCCAGAGAAGAGCAGACTGACCCAACTCTGTCAATATAACACACCCCGGGAAGAGCAGACTGACCCCATTCTATCAAAGTAACACACCCAGGGAAGAGCAGACTGACCCCACTCTGTCACTGTAACCCACACAGGAAAGAGCAGACTGACCTCACTCTGTCAATTTAACACCCCCAGGGAAGAGCAGACTGACCCCAATCTTTCAATGTAACACCCCCAGGGAAGAGCAGACTGATCCCACTCTGTCAATTTAACACCCACAGGAAAGAGCAGACTGAGCACACTCTGTCAATGTAAACACACACAGGGAAGTGCAGACTGACCCCACTCTGTCAATGTAACAGACGCAGGGAAGAGCAGACTGACCTCACTCTGTCAATGTAACACACCCAGGGAAGAGCAGACTGACCCCAATCTGTCAATGTAACACACCCAGGGAAGGGCAGACTGACCCCCCTCTGTCAATGTAACACACCCAGGGAAGAGCAGACCGACCCCACTCTGTCAATGTAACACACCCAGGGAAGCGCACACTGAACCCACTCTGTCAACGTAACCCAGCCAGGAAAGTGCAGACTGACCCCACTCTGTCAATGTAACACACCCAGGGAAGAGCAGACTGACCCCACTCTGTCAATGGAACACACCCAGGGAAGAGCAGACTGACCCCAATCTGTCAATGTAACTCAAAAAAGGAAGAGCAGACTGACCCCGCTCTGTCAATGTAACACACCCAGGGAAGAGCAGACTGTCCCCACTCTGTCAATGTAACACGACCAGAAAAGAGCAGACTGACCCCACTGTGTCAATGTAACACACCCAGGGAAGAGCAGACTGACCCCACTCTGTCAATGAAACTCACAAAGGGAAGAGCAGAATGACACCACTCTGTCAATATAACACACCCAGGGAAGAGCAGAATGACCCCACTCTGTCAATGTAACACACCCAGGGAAGAGCAGACTGACCCCACTCTGTCAATGTAACACACCGAGGGAAGCGCAGACTGACCCCACTCTGACAATGTAACACACCCAGGGAAGAGCAGACTGACCCCACTCTGTCAATGTAACACACCCAGGGAATCGCAGAATGACCTCACTCTTTCAATGTAACACACCCAGGGAAGAGAAGACAGACCTCACTCTGCCAATGTAACCCACCCAGGGTTGAGCAGTCTGACCCAAGTCTGTTAATGTAACCCAACCAGGGAAGAGCAGAATGAACTCACTCTGTCAATGTAACACACCAAGGCAAGAACAGACATACCCCACTCTGTCAAAGTAACACACCCAGGGAAGATCAGACTGACCCCACTCTGTCAATGTAACCCACACAAGGAAGAGCAGATAGACCCCACTCTGTTAATGTAACTCACCCGGGGAAGAGCAGACTGACCCCACTCTGTCAATGTAACCCACCCAGGGAAGAGCAAACTGATTCCACTCTGTCGATATAACACACCCAGGGAAGAGCAGACTCACCCCACTCTGTCAATGTAACACACCCAGGGAAGAGCAGACTGACCCCACTCTGTCAATGTGACACACCCAGGGAAGAGCAGACTGCCCCACTCTGTCAATGTAACACACCCAGGGAAGAGCAGACTGACCCCACTCTGTCAGTGTAGCCCACCCAGGGAAGAGCAGACTGACCCCACTCTGTCAATGTAACACACCCAGGGAAGAGCAGACTGACCCCACTCTGTCAATGTAACACACCCAAGGAAGAACAGACGGACCCCACTCTGTCAATGTAACACACCCAGGGAAGAGCAGACTGACCCCACTCTGTCAATGTAGCCCACCCAGGGAAGAGCAGACTGACCCCACTCTGTCAATGTAACACACCCAGGGAAGAGCAGACGGACCCCACTCTGTCAATGTAGCCCACCCAGGGAAGAGCACACTGACCCCACACTGTCAATGTAGCCCACCCAGGGAAGGGCTGACTGACCCCACTCTGTCAATGTAACACATCCAGGGTAGATCAGACTGACCTCACTCTGTCAATGTAACACACCCAGTGAAGATCAGACTGACCTCACTCTGTCAATGTAACACTCCCAGGGAAGAGCAGACTGACCCCACTTTGTCAATGTAACACACCCAGGGAAGAGCAGACTGACCCCACTCTGTCAATGTAGCACACCCAGGGAAGAGCAGACTGACCCCACTCTGTCAATGTAACACACCCAGGGAAGATCAGACTGACCCCACTCTGTCAATGTAACACACCCAGGGAAGAGCAGACTGACCCCACTCTGTCAATGTAACACACCCAGGGAAGAGCAGACTGACCCCACTCTGACAATCTAACTCACACAGGCTCGAGGAGATGATCCAAGAGATGAACTGATGGCCGGTTCAATCCAGAATTTAGGGTCTCGAACACAGTGTCATAGAGTTTGGTGTGGCCGGGTGAATCCATGGGTTAGAGACTGGAATAAAGTATCTGGGAGTGTGGGATAGGCCGGATTAATCCATGCATTGCGGTTTGGAACACAGTGTCTGAGAGTGAGGGATTGGCCGGACTAATCCAGGGGTTAGGATCTGGAACAAAGTGCCTGAGAGTGTGGGATAGGCCGGAAATTCCAGGGCTTAGGGTCTGGACCAAAGTGCTGGTAAGTGTGGGATAGGCCGGATTAATGCATGGGTTCGCGTATGGAACACAGTGGCTGAGGGTGTGGAGTTGGCCGGAATAGTCCAGGGGTTAGTGTCTAACACAGTGTCTGAGAGTGTGGGATGGGCCGGAATAATCCATAGGTTCGGGTCTGGAACACAGTGTCTGAGAGTGTGGGGTAGGCCGGAAGATTCCAGGGATTAGGGTCTGGAACAAAGAACCTGAGAGTGTGGGAGAGGCCGGATTAATCCAGGGGTTAGGGCCTGGAACACAGTGTCTGAGAGTGTAGGATAGGCCCGGTCTATCCAGGGGTTAGGATCTGGAACACAATTTCTGAGAGTGTGGGATCGGTCGGATTAATCCAGGTGTTGAGGTCTGGGACACAGCATTTGAGAGTGTGGGATAGACTGAATTAATGCAGGAGTTACGGTCTGGAACACTGTGCATGAGAGTATGGGATAGGCCAGGTCAATCCAGGGGTTAGGGTCTGAAACACAGTGTCAGAGAGTGTGGGATAGGCTGGATGAATCCAGCAGTGTGGGTCTGGAATTCAGTGTCTGCGGGAGTAGGATAGGCCGGATTAATCCAGGGATTAGGGTCTGGAACACAGTGTCTGAGAGTGTGGGATAGGCTGGATGAATCCAGCAGTGTGGGTCTGGAATTCAGTGTCTGCGGGAGTAGGATAGGCCGGATTAATCCAGGGATTAGGGTCTGGTACAAAGTGCCGGAACGTGTGGGGAAGGCCGATTCAATCCCGGGTTTAGAGTCTGGAACAAATTATTTAGGAGTGTGGGATGGGCCGGATTAATCCAGGGGTTAGAGTCTGGAACACAGGGTGTCTGAGAGTGTGGGTACGCCGGATTAATCCAGGGATTAGGGTCTGGAACAAAGTGCATGAGAGTTTGGGGAGGCCGTAATAATCCAGGTGTTAGGGTCTGGAATGCAGTGCTTGAGAGAGTGGGATAGGTCGGATTAATCCAGGGGTTAGTGTCTGAAACACAGTGCCTGAGAGTGTGTATTGACTGGATTAATCCAGGGGTTAGGATCTGGAACACAGTGTCAGAGAGTTTGGGGTGGCCGAGTCAATCCAGGGGTTAGGGTCTGGAATACATTGTCTGAGTTTATGGGATAGACCAGATTAATCCAGGGGTTAGGGTCTGGAACACAGTGTGTGAGTGTGGGATAGACCGGAATATTCCAGGAGTTAGGGTCTGGAATGCAGTGCTTGAGAGAGTGGGATAGGTCGGATTAATCCAGGGGTTAGTGTCTGAAACACAGTGCCTGAGAGTGTGTATTGACTGGATTAATCCATGGGTTGGGGTCTGGAACACAGTGTATGAGCGTGAGGGATAGGCCGGATTAATCCAGGTGTGAAGGTCTGGGACACAACGTTTGAGAGTGTGGGATAGGCTGGATTAATGCAGGAGTTAGGGTCTGGAATTCAGTGCCTGAGAGTGTGGGGACACCGGGTCTATCCAGGGGTTAGGGTCTGGAACACAGTGTCTGAGAGAGTGGGATAGGCCGGATTAATCCAGGGGTTACGGTCTGGAACACAGTGTCTGAGAGTGTAGGATAGGCCGGGTCAATCCAGGGGTTAGGGTCTGCAACACAGTGCGGGAGTAGGATAGGTCAGATTAATCCAGGGGTTACGGTCTGGAACACAGTGTCTGAGAGCGTGGGATAGGCCGGATTAATCCAGCGGTTTGGGTCTGGAATACAGTGCGGGAGTAGGATAGGCAGGATTAATCCAGGGGTTAGGGTCTGGTACAGAGTTCCGGAAAGTGTGGAGAAGGCCGATTCAATCCCGGGGTTAGAGTCTGGAACAAAGTACCTGGGAGTGTGGGATAGGCCGGATTAATCAAGGCATTAGGGTCTGGAACACAGTGTCTGAGAGTGTGGGGTAGGACGGAATAATCCAGGGGTTCGGGTCTGGAACACAGTGTCTGAGAGTGTGGGGCAGGCTGGAATATTCCAGGGTTTTGGTCTGGAACACAGTGTCTGAGAGTGTGGGATAGGCCGGATTAATCCAGGGGCTAGGCTCTGGAACAAAGAGCCTGAGAATGTGGGGGTGGCCGGAATAGTCCAGGATTTAGGGTCTGGAACAGTGTCTGAGAGTGTGGGATAGACCGGGTCAATCCAATGGTTAGTGTCTGGAACACAGTCCCTGAGACTGTGGGATAGGCCGGATTAATCCAGGGGTTAGAGTCTGCATCACAGTGCCTCAGAGTGTGGAATGGGCTGGATTAATCCTGGGTTTAGGGTCTCGAACACAGTGCCTGAGAGTCTGGGGGAGGCCGGAGAATCCAGGGATTAGATCTGAAACACAGTGTCTAAGAGTGTGTTGGAGGCCGGGTCAATCCAGGGGTTAGGGTCTGGAACAGTGTCTGACAGTGTGTGATAGGCCAGATTAATCCAGGGGTTCGGTCCTAGAACACAGTGTCTGAGAGTGTGGGATAGGCCAGATTAATCCAGGGGTTAGGGTCTGGAATACAATGTCTGAGAGTGTGGGATAGGCCCGGTCAATCCAGGGTTTACATTCTGGAACAAAATGTCTGAGAGTGTGTGATTGGTCGGATTAATCAAGGGGTTAGAGTCTGGAACACAGTGCCTGAGAGAGTGGGATAGGCCGGATTAATCCAAGGGTTAGGTTCTGGAAAACAGTGTCTGAGAGAGTGGGATAGGTCGGATTAATACAGGAAATAGGGTCTGGAACACTGTGCCTGAGAGTGTGGGATAGGCCAGATTAATCCGGGGTTAGGGTCGGGAACACAGTGCCTGAGAATGTGGGCTAGGCCGGATTAATCCAGGGGTTTGTGTCTGGATTATAGTACTTGTGAGAGTGGCGTAGGTCGGAATAATCCAGGGATTAGTGTCTGGAACACGGGTCTGAGGGTGTGGGATAGGCCAGATTTATCCAAGGGCTAGGCTCTGGAATACAGTATCTGAGAGTGTGGAATAGGCGGGATTAATCCATGGATTAGGGTCTGGAACACAGTGTCAGAGAGTTTGGGGAGGCCGGGTCAATCCATGGGTTAGGGTCGGGAACACAGTGTCAGAGAGTTTGGGGAGGCCGGGTCAATCCATGGGTTAGGGTCTGGAATACAATGTCTGAGTTTATGGGATAGACTGGATTAATCCATGCGTTAGGGTCTGGAACACAGTGTGTGAGTGTGGGATAGGCCGGAATATTCCAGGATTTAGGGTCTGGAAAGCAGTGCTTGAGAGAGTAGGATAGGTCGGATTAATCCAGGGTTTGTTGTCTGGAATACACTTTTAGAGAGTGTGGGTTAGGCTAAATTAATCCAGGGGTTAGGGTCAGTACACAGTGCCCGAGGGTGTGGGATAGGCAGGGTCAATCCAGTGGTTAGGGTCTGGAACACAGTGCCTGAGAGAGTTGGATAGGCTGGATTAATCCAGGGGTTAGGGACTGGAACAGAGTGTCTGACATTGTTGGATAGGCCAGATTAATCCAGAGTTTAGTGTCTGCAACAAAGTGCCTGAGAGAGTAGGATAGGCAGGATTAATACAGGGAATAGAGTCTGGAACACAGTGCCTGAGAGAGTGGGATAGGTCGGACTAATCCATGAGTTAGGGACTGGAACACAGTTCCTGAGAGAGTGGGATAGGTCGGACTAATCCAGCAGTTAGTGTCTGGAACACAGTTCCTGAGAGAGTGGGATAGGTCGGATTAATCCAGGTGTTAGGATCTGGAACATAGTGCTTGAGAATGTGGATTTGGTCGGATTAATCCAGGGGTTAGGGTCTGGAACACAGTGTCTGAGAGTGTGGGATAGGCCGGATTAATCCAGGGGCTAGGGTCTGGAACACAGTGTCTGAGAGTGTAGGATCGGCCCATTCTATCAACGAGTTACGTTCTGGAACACAATGTCTGAGAGTGTGGGATTGTTCGGATTAATCCAGGGATTAGGGTCTAGAACACAGTGTCCGAGAATGTTTGGGATAGGCCGGATTAATCCAGGACGTAGGTTCTGGAATGCGGTGTCTGCGAGTGTGGGTGTGCTGGATTAATCCAATGGTTAGGTTTGAGAAGACAGTGCCTGAGAGAGTGGGATAGGTTGGATTAATCCAGGGTTTAGTGTCTGGAATACAGTGTCAGAGAATGTGGGATTGGCCGGGTTAATCCAGTGGTTAGGGTCTGGAATACAGTGTCTGAGAGAGTGGGATAGGTTGGATTAATCCAGAGTTTAGTGTCTGGAATACAGTGTCAGAGAATGTGGGGTTGGCCGGGTTAATCCAGTGGTTAGGGTCTGGAATACAGTGTCTGAGAGAGTGGGATAGGCCGGATTAATCCAGGGGTTAGGGTCTGGAACTATGAGAAACAAAGCTCACACACTTCAATAATTGCAGTCCGAGACAAAATCTGAATCAGTAGTGTCCTTTATTTTACTCTTGCAAGAGGGTGTGATGTCCAGTGTCTACAAGGCAAGGGACATACACACCCCAAATTCAATTCATACACAATATTTATATAATTTGGTTTCTTTTGTTTTTCATTGCTCCTCCCCTGTTTACATCGTCCACTTCCCTACGACCGGCCCCCATTACCCCTGTTTATCTCTTGCCTTATCCGGCCTTGTCTGTGACAAAATGCTTATTTCTGGCCTCAGGCCATTTGACCTCATCCTGCTGTAGGTCATTGTTCGGCATATTCTTTCTTCACCATTATCTACTCCCTCCATCTGTACCTTCCCCTGATCCCTATGACCCTTTTAATTGGGGTTTGTTCCTGTGTCTCTGTAAAAGTGGGAAACAGATGTTTATATCTCCTGTTTGTACAGGCGTACCTAGCTGAACTTCCTCCCCTCACAGCATCTTATCTATTCGCCTGTAATATCTACCATTGTTTTGCAGTCACATTTCATTCTTGCATACAATTTTAGCTAATACAAAAACAATTATGTATTTCCTCCACATCGTTTCCATTCTTGTTGACTCAGCTCTTGGCTAAAACAATTACACACTGGTGTGAGTTTTTTTTGCCTTGTACAAGTAAATGGAATTGCAGAAGTAACACTAGTTTTCCCACATCCCACAATTTCCCCATTTTCTTTAATTACCATTTGTTACCTTCTGCAATTTTTCTTTTAAGCATCGCCCCCGAAATTCACAAGCATCATTCCGGAGATTTCATCCATCTTGGTCTCACTCATCCCCTCATTATTTAGTCGATAAAGTTCCCCTGCCTGATTCCCTTTTAGGGGCATCTGTTTCATTAAGGCTGTCTCGATCAGTCTTTGGGTGAGTCCTCGTATACAGGGTATGATACAACAGCCAGTGGCTACCAACACCCCGGCTACTACTGTCAGGGAAGGAAGGATGGAAACCACCACCCCCCTTCCATTTTCCAAACCAGGATTCAAGCCATCCCGTGAGAGATGTGTCTACTCCCGAATTCTCAGCCTGTTCATCTGCTAAGGGAGTCAATCCCCTTAAGGCCCGAGTGATTGAACCATCAGGTGCAGTGTTATTAGGAATAAAAGTACACCAGCTTCCTCCTAACATCACACACACACCCCCTTTTCCCGCTAGAATCATCTCAAGGGCCATTCTATTTTCCCATGCCATCCCACTTGTCACATCAAGCTGGTCTGATATTCCTTTAACCACATCTCTTGTATAATTTATAAATCACTGTTGATTATAGAAAATGTAATTTATCCAATCTATATTTTTATTAATTGTTACCCACCAGAAGAGAGCTGACTCAAAGCCTGCTGCAATCTGGTTACGAGCCTTGAATTCATCAGGTACCCCCCCGCCCCAGGGACTCCTACAGAATCGAGATAAATCCTGTCATTGAAAGAAGTGTCTAACAGTGATCTCTTACCCCTTCTCTTTTTCCCTACTAGCTTTTCCTTCTCAAATGCCAGGGTAAATGGAATTGCCAACTGTACAATTCCACATATCCCTCTCCAATCCAGAGGGAGGGTGGGTCTCTATATTTTGCCTCCACAGTCCCACCACAGATCCACTCGGGGAACCTTCAGTGCTGAGTAGTTCCCTCCCTTCTCCGTTTCAGTAACATCCTTAATCTCTGTACATAATTTCAGCTCCCCCCAAATCTCCAGACCGATTTGTACCTCGTCTACACACACACCACGTGTGATTTCTGACTGTGGCTGGAAACGTGGCGGGGCGTGGGGGTTTTGAGTCTTTCTTCTCCAAGGGAGGGAACATCAGAGATAGGGAGGTACAGTTCCGATCATTCCATGCAGTCTCATCCTGATACAGGGCTATCATACATTCCATGCCCTTCCTGTCTCCCTTCCACCCGAGCGGAAAGGGAACCACCTGGGTCACTGTCCGACCAGAGGCACATACATAACAATTGGTCTTGTTCAGACTTTTTACAGGATACTTTACCCATTCAACCCCGTACCCAGTTTCTATTTCGATGGTCTGTTTTAAGTCCTTTTCCTGTGTAATTTTTACTACTTTAGGGTCATTGGGAGGGGTGACGCAGTAGTTCTGCCCGTTTTCACTGTCCTACGCTAATTCAAAAACAACAGCCCAAGAAATCCTTCCCATTTGCTTTCATTTCTATCCCAAATGTTTCATTTAATTGTATCTCATAGGTGCCCCCCCTACCCCCCACCCCCAGAATTGCTCTGTGCCATGTGTTTTTTTTTATCATTAAGTATATTGGGTTACACTTTTTATCAGGACAATCGAGAGCTGGTCGGACGGGGGCCCGGTGTACTGTGACGAGACCATTATACCAAGTACCATCCCCAAGGCCATCCCCATAGGATTAAGATGTATCTCAGAGCTGTGGGACTGTGTCTGATTATCTACATCCCCACAATTTAAGCTGCATACATCAGCGTCTATTACTTGTGGATTATCAGACTCAGGGACTGTTAATAATACATATGAAAATGGTGTTTGACAAAATCCCAATACGAAGAGAGCTAGCATCATAACTCTAAGCATCTCCAGCATTCTAAACATGATGGGGAAGCACAAAACGACTTAATATACAATCTTACAGAAATAATCCCGCGCTCGTGTCACCACTGTATAATCAGTTACTCAAAGTCTCTTTAGTCTGAGTTTTAGCGGGTCTTGCGTTGATTTGACTGTCCAGACTTCTTCCTCAACTGCAGCTTCCACTGGCCCTTTGATCCGAGTGTAGTGAGTCCAGCCTTTCCCCACCGTCCTTATTGCCGTTTCGGTCGTCAAAAGAGCCTGGTACGGCCCTTCCCAGCCCGGCTGTAATTTAGTCTCTGTCCATGATTTTACTGAGACCCAATCTCCCGGCCGGATGGGATGAACGGTGAATTCAAGGGGTGGAGTCTGTGCCAATAAACCCTGTTCCCTGAGGAAAGACAAAGAGGAGGACAAACCCAGTATATACTTCTTTAAGAACAAGTCTTTAGTTTCAGGAAGTGGCAATTCCCCATTTGTTCCCAGATAAGGTAATCCAAATAAGATTTCATAGGGGGATAGTCCCAAATCTTTCCTTGGGGCTGTTCGTACTCACTAGAGAGCTATAGGTAAACATTTGATCCAAGGGAGTCTGGTTTCTATTATCAATTTAGAGAGCTGTCGTTTGAGTGTTTGGTTCATTCTCTCAACCCTTCCTGATGATGGCGGGTGCCATTGAGTATGGAACTCCCAGGAAATTCCCAACCCTTTCATTACCCCCTGTGACACTTTAGAGGTAAAATAAGTTCCTTGGTCAGAATCTATATGGTTCACTAGCCCATATCGGGGAATTATGTTCTCTAATATTGTTTTAGACACCCCACTCGCAGTGGCAGTAGCTCGGGAGTATGCCTCAACCCAACCAGATCGATGATCTACTATAACCAACATATACTTTAGTCTCCCTACTCTGGGGAGTTCAGTATAATCTACTTGTATACTCTGGAAGGATATCAATCCTGGGTCTCTTCCTCCTGGGGTCTGTTTTCTCAAGACTTTCTGATTTACCTTTCTGCATATTATACATCCCTCACATATTTGTTTAACAATTGTATACATTCCTTTACATCCATATTCCCTAAGAACTAAATCACACATTGCTTGTACTCCCCAATGCCTGCCTTGATGTAGGACAGCCATAATCTCTCCCATCATCATTTTGTTTAACATTTCCCTTCCATCAGGTAACCTCCAATGCCCATCTGCTGTTTTTACAGCCCCTAAATCTCTCAATTATTTTCCTCTCTTTCAGTAAATATAGGAGCTTCCCTAGGACCTGGGACAGTAGGTATTAGGGAATGGATCACCACTTCTTGTGGGTTCAGGGCTGCTTCCTTAGCCACTTCATCGGCTAATCTATTTCCCCTAACTTCAGGTTCATTTCCTTTCTGATGACCATTTACATGCACTACTGCTATTTCTCGGGGGAGTAATAGGGACTCCAAGACCCGTTTAATCAACTCCTCGTGTACTAATTCTTTCCCCCGGGTATTGATCAGTCCTCTTTCCTGCCATATCTTTCCGAACGTGACAACACCAAATACATATTTAGAGTCAGTGTATACTGTTCCCTCTTTATTTTCTAACGCCCTAAGGGCTCTTTCCAATGCATAGAGTTCGCAGGTCTGAGCTGACCACCCATTTGGCAACCTTCCTGCCTCCACCACACTACCTTCCATCCCGTCTACGACTGCATACCCATTATGTCTTTTCCCTTCAGTCACCCGGGATGATCTGTCTATAAATTGTGGGGCTCCTGCATGAAGTGGAACATCTCTCAGGTCCATGCGGACCTTAGTTTGGTATTCTATAATGTCAAGGCAGTCGTGCCCTGGATTCTAAGGAGATTCTCCTTCCCCTTTCCAAAGAAAGGCAGCTGGATTTAAAGAATTGTCCGTGACCAACACTAGATCATCCTTTTCTATTAATATTGCCTCATATTTCAGAATCCGCGAGTCTGCCAACCATCGCCCAGCTTTTTTGTTTAGGATCGTTCTCACTTGGTGTGGGGTGCCTACTATTAGGGCTCCCCCAAATGTAAGCTTCCTGCTTTCCTCCACCAACAGTGCAGTGGCAGCCACAGCCTGCACACACTCAGGCCACCCCCGGGATACTGGATCCAATAGCTTCGAAAGATATGCTCCTGGTTGTCTCATTCCTCCCCACCTCTGGGTCAATACTCCCAGAGCCGCTCCCTTATCTACGGTAACAAAGAGGTGGAAAGGTTTATCTAGAGAAGGTAAGGCTGACTCGGGGGCATGGATCAGATCTCTTTTGAGTTCCTCAACTCGTTCTTTTTCCCGATCATCCCAACTTAGACATTTTGGTTCCCCCTCTAATAGTTTGAGATATAATTTCTTAGTCTTCTGTCCATAGGAATCAATCCACAATCTGCAATATCCCGTTAGACCCAAAAATGTACGTAACTCCCGTTAAGTCCTGGGCAGTGGCATTCCCACTATTCCCTCTATCTGTTCCGGGCTTATCTTTCACTTTCCCTCACTAACTAAATGTCCCAAGTATTTCACTTCTCACTCCACATATTGTAGTTTGTTCTTAGATACCCTCAGTCCCTGCTGACCCAGGAAATTCAATAATTTGTTAGTGGCTTCTACTACTCTTTCTCTTCTTTTTCCTGTTACTAAGAGGTCGTCTACATCCTGCAACAGGGTAGTCCCCTTGGGGCTGCTAAATTTCTCTAATATTTGTTCTAACAGCTATCTAAATAAACTCAGGGAGACCGTAAACTCCTGGGGGTGCACAGCCCACCGGTATTGCTGTTTCCGTCCTGTCTTGGGATCTTCCCACTCAAAGGTAAACAAATTCCTTCTTTCCTCCGCCAAGAGACAAGCCCAAAAGGCATCCTTTAAATCTATCACACTAAACCATTTGTGACTATTATCTTTCCACAATAATAGCATCCTGCCTGTGGAGACCTCCATCTCTGTCCCTGTCGCTCGAACACTCTATCAAATGCTCCCCCTTGTCCTCTCCCTCTCCCCCTTGTCCTCTCCCTCTCCCTCTCCCTCTCCCCCTTGTCCTCTCCCTCTCCCTCTTGTCCTCTCCCACTCCCTCTCCCCCTTGTCCTCTCCCTCTCCCTCTCCCCCTTGTCCTCTCCCTCTCCCTCTCCCCCTTGTCCTCTCCCTCTCCCCCTTGTCCTCTCCCTCTCCCTCTCCCCCTTGTCCTCTCCCTCTCCCCCTTGTCCTCTCCCTCTCCCCCTTGTCCTCTCCCTCTCCCCCTTGTCCTCTCCCTCTCCCTCTCCCACTCCCCCTTGTCCTCTCCCTCTCCCTCTTGTCCTCTCCCTCTCCCCCTTGTCCTCTCCCTCTCCCTCTCCCCCTTGTCCTCTCCCTCTCCCTCTCCCCCTTGTCCTCTCCCTCTCCCTCTCCCCCTTGTCCTCTCCCTCTCCCTCTCCCCCTTGTCCTCTCCCTCTCCCTCTCCCTCTTGTCCTCTCCCTCTCCCTCTTGTCCTCTCCCTCTCCCCCTTGTCCTCTCCCTCTCCCCCTTGTCCTCTCCCTCTCCCCCTTGTCCTCTCCCTCTCCCTCTCCCCCTTGTCCTCTCCCTCTCCCTCTCACCCTTGTCCTCTCCCTCTCCCTCTTGTCCTCTCCCTCTCCCTCTCCCCCTTGTCCTCTCCCTCTCCCTCTCCCACTTGTCCTCTCCCTCTCCCTCTTGTCCTCTCCCTCTCCCCCTTGTCCTCTCCCTCTTGTCCTCTCCCTCTCCCTCTCCCCCTTGTCCTCTCCCTCTCCCTCTTGCCCTCTCCCTCTCCCTCTTGCCCTCTCGCTCTCCCTCTTGCCCTCTCCCTCTCCCTCTTGTCCTCTCCCTCTCCCTCTTGTCCTCTCCCTCTCCCTCTTGTCCTCTCCCTCTCCCCCTTGTCCTCTCCCTCTCCCTCTCCCCCTTGTCCTTGTCCTCTCCCTCTCCCTCTCCCACTCCCCCTTGTCCTCTCCCTCTCCCTCTTGTCCTCTCCCTCTCCCTCTTGTCCTCTCCCTCTCCCTCTTGTCCTCTCCCTCTCCCTCTTGTCCTCTCCCTCTCCCCGTTGTCCTCTCCCTCTCCCTCTCCCCCTTGTCCTCTCCCTCTTGTCCTCTTCCTCTCCCCCTTGTCCTCTCCCTCTCCCCCTTGTCCTCTCCCTCTCCCCCTTGTCCTCTCCCTCTCCCTCTCCCCCTTGTCCTCTCCCTCTCCCTCTCCCCCTTGTCCTCTACCCCTTGTCCTCTCCCTCTCCCTCTCCCTCTCCCCCTTGTCCTCTCCCTCTCCCTCTCCCTCTCCCCCTTGTCCTCTCCCTCTCCCTCTCCCTCTCCCCCTTGTCCCTCTCCCTCTCCCCCTTGTCCTCTCCCTCTCCCCCTTGTCCTCTCCCTCTCCCTCTCCCACTTGTCCTTATCCTCTCCCTCTCCCTCTCCACCTTGTCCTCTCCCTCTCCCTCTCCCCCTTGTCCTCTCCCTCTCCCTCTCCCCCTTGTCCTCTCCCTCTCCCTATCCCTCTCCCCCTTGTCCTCTCCCTCTCCCTCTCCCCCTTGTCCTCTCCCTCTCCCTCTCCCCCTCTCCCTCTCCCTCTCCCTCTCCCCCTTGTCCTCTCCCTCTCCCTCTCCCCCTTGTCCTCTCCCTCTCCCCCTTGTCCTCTCCCTCTCCCTCTCCCACTCCCCCTTGTCCTTGTCCTCTCCCTCTCCCTCTCCCCCTTGTCCTCTCCCTCTCCCTCTCCCCCTTGTCCTCTCCCTCTCCCTCTCCCTCTCCCCATTGTCCTCTCCCTCTCCCTCTCCCCCTTGTCCTCTCCTCTCCCTCTCCCATTGTCCCTCTCCCTCTCCCCCTTGTCCTCTCCCTCTCCCCCTTGTCCTCTCCCTCTCCCTCTCCCCCTTGTCCTCTCCCTCTCCCTCTCCCCCTTGTCCTCTCCTCTCCCTCTCCCCCTTGTCCTCTCCCTCTCCCTCTCCTCTCCCCTCTCCCCCCTTGTCCTCTCCCTCTCCCTCTTGTCCTCTCCCTCTCCCTCTCCCCCTTGTCCTCTCCCACTCCCTCTCCCCCTTGTCCTCTCCCTCTCCCCCTTGTCCTCTCCCTCTCCCTCTCCCCCTTGTCCTCTCCCTCTCCCCCTTGTCCTCTCCCTCTCCCTCTCCCCCTTGTCCTCTCCTCTTCCCCTTGTCCTCTCCCTCTCCCCCTTGTCCTCTCCCTCTCCCTCTCCCCCTTGTCCTCTCCCTCTCCCTCTTGTCCTCTCCCTCTCCCTCTCCCCCTTGTCCTCTCCCTCTCCCTCTTGTCCTCTCCCTCTTGTCCTCTCCTCTCCCCCTTGTCCTCTCCCTCTCCCCTTGTCTTCTCCCTCTCCCTCTCCCCCTTGTCCTCTCCCTCTCCCTCTCCCTCGTCCCTCTTGTCTCTCCCTCTCCCTCTCCCTCTCCCCCTTGTCCTCTCCCTCTCCCTCTCCCCCTTGTCCTCTCCCTCTCCCTCTCACCCTTGTCCTCTCCTCTCCCTCTTGTCCTCTCCCTCTCCCCCTTGTCCTCTCCCTCTCCCCCTTGTCCTCTCCCTCTCCCCCCTTGTCTTCTCCCTCTCCCCCTTGTCCTCTCCTCTCCCCCTTGTCCTCTCCTCTCCCCCTTGTCCTCTCCCTCTCCCTCTCCCCCTTGTCCTCTCCCTCTCCCCCTTGTCCTCTCCCTCTCCCTCTCCCCCTTGTCCTCTCCCTCTCCCTCTTGTCCTCTCCCTCTCCCCTCTCCCCCTTGTCCTCTCCCTCTCCCTCTCCCTCTTGTCCTCTCCCTCTCCCTCTTGTCCTCTCGCTCTCCCTCTCCCCCTTGTCCTCTCCCTCTCCCTCTTGTCCTCTCCCTCTCCCTCTTGTCCTCTCCCTCTCCCCCTTGTTCTCTCCCTCTCCCTCTCCCCCTTGTCCTCTCCCTCTCCCTCTTGTCCTTGTCCTCTCCTCCTCTCCCTCTCCCCCTTGTCCTCTCCCTCTCCCTCTCCCTCTCCCTCTTGTCCTCTCCCTCTCCCTCTCCCTCTCCCCCTTGTCCTCTCCCTCTCCCTCTCCCCCTTGTCCTCTCCCTCTCCCCCTTGTCCTCTCCCTCTCCCCCTTGTCCTCTCCCTCTCCCCCTTGTCCTCTCCCTCTCCCTCTTGTCCTCTCCCTCTCCCTCTTGTCCTCTCCCTCTCCCCCTTGTCCTCTCCCTCTCCCCCTTGTCCTCTCCCTCTCCTCCTTGTCCTCTCCCTCTCCCTCTCCCCCTTGTCCTCTCCCCCTTGTCCTCTCCCTCTCCCTCTCCCCCTTGTCCTCTCCCTCTCCCTCTCCCCCTCTCTCTCTCCCCCTTGTCCTCTCCCTCTCCCTCTCCCCCTTGTCCTCTCCCTCTTCCCCTTGTCCTTGTCCTCTCCCTCTCCCTCTCCCCCTTGTCCTCTCCCTCTCCCTCTCCCCCTTGTCCTCTCCCTCTCCCTCTCCCCCTTGTCCTCTCCCTCTCCCTCTCCCCCTTGTCCTCTCCCTCTCCCCCTTGTCCTCTCCCTCTCCCCCTTGTCCTCTCCCTCTCCCTATCCCTCTCCCCCTTGTCCTCTCCCTCTCCCCCTCCCCCTTGTCCTCTCCCTCTCCCCTTCCCCTTGTCCTCTCCCTCTCCCCCTCCCCCTTGTCCTCTCCCTCTCCCCCCTCCCCCTTGTCCTCTCCCTCTCCCCCTTGTCCTCTCCCTCTCCCTCTCCCCCTTGTCCTTGTCCTCTCCCTCTCCCCCTTGTCCTCTCCCTCTCCCTCTCCCCCTTGTCCTCTCCCTCTCCCTCTCCCCCTTGTCCTCTCCCTCTCCCTCTCCCCCTTGTCCTCTCCCTCTCCCTCTTGTCCTCTCCCTCTCCCCCTTGTCCTCTCCCTCTCCCCCTTGTCCTCTCCCTCTCCCCCTTGTCCTCTCCCTCTCCCTCTCCCTCTCCCCCTTGTCCTCTCCCTCTCCCTCTCCCCCTTGTCCTCTCCCTCTCCCTCTCCCCCTTGTCCTCTCCCTCTCCCTCTCCCCCTTGTCCTCTCCCTCTCCCTCTCCCCCTTGTCCTCTCCCTCTCCCTCTTGTCCTCTCCCTCTCCCCCTTGTCCTCTCCCTCTCCCCCTTGTCCTCTCCCTCTCCCCCTTGTCCTCTCCCTCTCCCCCTTGTCCTCTCCCTCTCTATCTCCCCCTTGTCCTCTCCCTCTCCCTCTCCCCCTTGTCCTCTCCCCTCTCCCTCTCCCCCTTGTCCTCTCCCTCTCCCTCTCCCCCTTGTCCTCTCCCTCTCCCTCTCCCCCTTGTCCTCTCCCTCTCCCTCTCCCTCTTGTCCTCTCCCTCTCCCTCTCCCTCTCCCCCTTGTCCTCTCCCTCTCCCTCTCCCCCTTGTCCTCTCTCTCTCCCTCTCCCCCTTGTCCTCTCCCTCTCCCTCTCCCCCTTGTCCTCTCCCTCTCCCTCTCCCCCTTGTCCTCTCCCTCTCCCTCTCCCTCTCCCCCTTGTCCTCTCACTCTCCCTTTCCCTCTCCCTCTCTGTCCGACCTGCTGCCACCCACCCTCCAGTTGCTCAATATTGGTTCCATTCTTTTCTGAACTACCTCACCACCCGTAGCTCCCATCATTTTCACCTTCTGTTTCTGTCTCTCATCCTCTCTCTTTACAAACAACTTTCTGTGCCTCTCTTAATAATTCATCTCATGGTTTTTCACTCCACCCTTCTATCTTCTGTATCTTTCTCTGTATGTCTGGCCATGCCTTTGTCACAAAATGTACTTTCAAAAGACCCTGTGCCACTGGGTCCTCAGGGTTCATTCCAGAATATTTCCGCATTGAGTCTCATAATCTTTTCAAGAAAGCTGAGGGAGTCTCATCTTTCTCCTGTCTAACTTCAAAGGCTTTAGTCAAATTCTGCGACTTTGGAACTGCCTCTCTTATTCCTTTTAGAATCAGGTCTTTCAATTCCCTCATTGTTTCTCTATGATCCGGGTTTTGGTTTTCCCACTGGGGGTCTCTGAGGGGAAACTTCACCTCTCCCTGTCCAGCATCCCCATCCCCAGTGGGATATTCCCTGTCCCATATTTTAATGGATGCTCCTCGAATAAGTCCCCTTTCTTTCCCAGTAAATAGGATATTCAAAATAGACATTAACTCAGTCCATGTGTACAGACTGGGCCCCAAGAATTGATCAATTTGTTCAGACAACCCTACCGGATCCTCAACCAGGACCTTCATCTCCTTTTTAAATGTTCTGACCTCCCCACTGGTGAGGGGGGCACTTACAAACCCAATCTCTTTGTCCCCTACTGGTACCTCCCGAAGGGGATAACTCTTTACGTTCTTCCCCTTTTTTTGTTTTCCTCCCCTAGGCTTTGGTTTAGATCCTCCAGAGGTCTCCTCAACATCTACTTTATCTTCCTTTTCTTTCGATGAGGATTGAGGGTCTGGGACAAAAACATCCCCATCCACCGCCCCTTCTTCCTCCTCTTGTGGGTCATCCGTTCCCTGTCCCCGTCTATCTGTCTCTCCTCCTCCTCCTCCATTTCCACCTAATCTGATTTTATGGTACGGGGGGAGGGGAGCGGGGGGAAGCAGCCAAGAGGATCCCAGAGACTGGGTGGGGCAGAGGGGGAATCCTTTGTCTTTACTACCATCATTCCCAAACTGCCCTTCCAACAAGACGCATAGTCTGCCTCCTCTTGACTAAAAGGTTGTTTTTCATTCACATACAAATCTAAATACTGATATGCCCAATCCTCGTCCGAACCATACTTTGGTCAGAAGACAGCCGGACGAAGGATTGGTTCTTTGGTCCATAATAAACAACAATATTTCATCATTTTCTTTTTATCTTTTTCCCTTGTACAAGTCTTACTTGTCCATTCCCGCAACATCCTCCCCAACGGACTTTCTGGAGGAATGTTAGCAGGGACTTTTTCTTCCTTTACTTTGTCACAGTTTGACTTACTCTGCCTACCCTCCATTTCTCAGGACCCTCGCCAGTCCCTCAGCGATTAAATACCCCTTTTCTCAGCCACCAAGGCAATACTTAAAAGTCAGGTTTCTTACCTTGGTCTGTGCACAGAGTTGCCTTGCCCCTTTCTGCTGTATTTTCTATCGACCTCCGTTCACTGTCTGATTCAGATGTCTCTCTTGTGGGATTCATACCAGTCACCCAAGGGAGCGGACCAAACTGGGACACGAGACCGCTCCTCAATCGGGAACGGGACATGTCTTCCCAGTGTCCAGGGCCAGCCACTCCCCCCAGCAATGGAAGAATATCCCGGATGAACCCCCAGTTTTGAGAAACAAAGCTCATGCACTTCAATAATTTCAGTCAGAGACAAGATCTGAAGCAATCAGTATTGTTTATGATACACTTGCAAGCGTGGTGCCTGCCGTAAGGCACCCAGAGTTTAGCAAGTCCATATCTTATATAGGATTCACTCCTCCCAACCCGGTGCCCATTACTGTTGTCTATCTCTTGCCGTATCCAGCCTTGTACATAACAAAGTAGAAGTCTTGCTTGGCCATTTCACCACATCCTGCTGCGGCCCATTGTTAGGTATATCCTCCTTCACTGCCATCTGTTTCCCTTTTAACATTTCCTCCCATTCCTCATCCATATTGAGCTCTATGACCCTATAATTGGGGTTTGTTTTTGTTTTTACAGAAGTGGGAAACAGATGCTTCGAACTACTGTTTGTACAGGCATATCTGGCTTAACCTCCACCCTCACAGCACCTTATCTATTTGTCTATAACATCTACCATTGTTTACAGGCATGTTTCATTCTTGTATGCACATCTGAGATAATACAAAAACAATTATATATTTCCTTCACATAGTTTTCATTCTTGTTAACTCAGCTCTTGGTTGAAACAATTCTCCACTGGTGTGAGTGTATTTACCTTGCTCAAGTAATTATGATTGCAGAAGTAACAATACTTTACCTAAATCCCACTGTATACTCCTTGATTGACGGTCTCACTAAAGTCCACAAGACAGTGGAAAAGTTACACATTGCTGAGGCATGTTAGCGCAGGATTTTAAAAAAAATTTGAACAGCAGACACTATTGTGCTATGCTTGGTGTGAGTTCAAACCAGTATTGATATTCCCCTGAAAGCTGGTTTTAAATTATAGAATATTGCTGCATCAATGCAGGCCAAAATCCATCTTGTCCAGAATGTGTAATATTTTTAAAAATAGATAATATGAAACAAGAAAAATGATTTTGGTGATGTGAAGAGATTTGTGTGTGGAACAAAAGTGTGTGCATTTGAAAAAGGAGCAGGTGACAACTTGTGTTGACAGGTGCTGAAACAAAGTGACAATTCACTGCATTCCCTCGAACCTTAATAACTTTGGGAAAGTTTATTGTCCTGACATTGTATCCCAATTCTTGGGAGAAGCTGCGATGAACCATGCATCGTTGAATGAGACTGAACAAAGATCACATAGTTATAACTGAGGACTGAATTTTAAATGTTGTGAGCAGAAAATAATTGCACCAGTATATTAACTGCACCAAGTCTGGTGAATTAATCAGTCTGGATTCGGCTTCCTCTGTCTGTCTCCCCAATAACTACTGCAGTCCTTCTGCTGAAAGAAGCAAGACCTTGCAGTTTGCATTAGATTGACAGAGTGGGGTCAGTCTGCTCTTCCCTGGGTGGGTTACATTGACTGAGTGCGGTCAGTCTGCTCTTACCAGCGTCTGTTACATTGACAGAGTGGGGTCAGTCTGCTCTTCCATGGGTTTGTTACATTGACAGAGTGGGGTCAGTCTGCTCTTCCCTGGGTGTGTTACAGTGACAGAGTGGGGTCAGTCTGCTCTTCCCAGGGTGGGTTACATTGACAGATTGGGGTCAGTCTGCTCTTCCCAGGGTGTGTTACATTGACAGAGTGTGGTCAGTCTGCTCTTCCCTGGGTGTGTTACATTGACAGAGTGCGGTCAGTGTGCTCTTCCCTGTGTGCGTGACATTGACAGAGTGGGGTTAGTCTGCTCTTCCCTGGGTGTGTTACATTGACAGAGTGGGGTCAGTCTGCTCTTCCCTGGATGCGTGACATTGACAGAGTGGGGTCAGTCTGCTCTTCCCTGGGTGTTTTACATTGACAGATTGGGGTCAGTCTGCTCTTCCCTGGGTGTGTTACATTGACAGAGTGGGGACAGTCTGCTCTTCCCTGGGTGTGTTACATTGACAGAGTGAGGTCAGTCTGCTCTTCCCTGGGTGTGTTACAATGACAGAGAGGGGTCAGTCTGCTCATCCCTGGGTGTGTTACAATGACAGAGTTGGGTCAGTCTGCTCTTCCCAGAATGTGTTACATTGACAGAGTTGGGTCAGTCTGATCTTCCCTGGGTGTGAAACGTTGACAGAAAGGGGTCAGTCTGCTCTTCCCTGGGTGTTTTACATCGACAGAGTGGGGTCAGTCTGCTCTTCCCTGGGTGTGTTACATTGACAGAGTGGGGTCAGTCTGCTCTTCCCTGGGTGTGTTACATTGACAGAGTGGGGTCAGTCTGCTCTTCCCTGGGTGTGTTACATTGACAGAGTGGGGTCAGTCTACTCTTCCCTGTGTGTGTTACATTGACAGAGTGGGGTCAGTCTACTCTTCCCTGCGTGTGTTACATTGACAGAGTGGGGTCAGTCTACTCTTCCCTGCGTGTGTTCCATTGACAGAGTGCGGTCAGTCTGCTCTTCCCAGGGTGTGTTACATTGACAGAGTGGGGTCAGTCTGCTCCTCCCAGGGTATGTTACATTGACAGAGTGGGGTCAGTCTGCTCTTCCTTGGGTGTGTTTCATTGACAGAGTGGGGTCAGTCTACCCTTCCCTGGGCGTGTTACATTGAGAGAGTGGGGTCAGTCTGCTCGTCCCTGGGTGTGTTACAGTAACAGAGTGGGGTCAGTCTGCTCTTCCCAGGGTGCATTAGATTGACAGAGTGGGGTCAGTCTGCTCTTCCCTGGGTGGGTTACATTGACTGAGTGCGGTCAGTCTGCTCTTACCAGCGTCTGTTACATTGACAGAGTGGGGTCAGTCTGCTCTTCCATGGGTTTGTTACATTGACAAAGTGGGGTCAGTCTGCTCTTCCCTGGGTGTGTTACAGTGACAGAGTGGGGTCAGTCTGCTCTTGCCAGGGTGTGTTACATTGACAGATTGGGGTCAGTCTGCTCTTCCCAGGGTGTGTTACATTGACAGAGTGGGGTCAGTCTGCTCTTCCCTGGGTGTGTTACATTGACAGAGTGCGGTCAGTGTGCTCTTTCCTGGGTGCGTGACATTGACAGAGTGGGGTCAGTCTGCTCTTCCCTGGGTGTGTTACATTGACAGAGTGGGGTCAGTCTGCTCTTCCCTGGGTGCGTGACATTGACAGAGTTGGGTCAGTCTGCTCTTCCCTGGGTGTTTTACATTGACAGAGTGGCGTCAGTCTGCTCTTCCCTGGGTGTGTTACATTGACAGAGTGGGGACAGTCTGCTCTTCCCTGGGTGTGTTACATTGACAGAGTGAGGTCAGTCTGCTCTACCCTGGGTGTATTACATTGACAGAGTGGGGTCAGTCTACTCTTCCCTGGGTGTCTTACATTGACAGAGTGGGGTCAGTCTGCTCTTCCCTGGGTGAGTTACATTGACAGAGTGGGGTCAGTCTGCTCTTCCCTGGGTGTGATATACTGACAGAGTGGGGTCAGTCTGCTCTTCCCTGGGTGATTTAAATTGACAGAGTGGGGTCAGTCTGCTCTTCCCTGGGTGATTTAAATTGACAGAGTGGGGTCATTCCGCTCTACCCTGGGTGCGTTACATTGACAGAGGGGGGTCAATCTTCTCTTCCCTGGGTGCGTTACATTGACAGAGTGGGGTCAGTGTGTTCTTCCCTGAGTGTGTTACATTGACAGAGTGGGGTCAGTCTGCTCTTCTCTGGGTGTGTTACATTGACAGAGTGGGGTCAGTCTGCTCTTCCCTGGGTCTGTGCTATTGACAGAGTGGGGTCAGTCTGTTCTTCCCTGGGTGTGTTACATTGACAGAGTGGGGTCAGTCTGCTCTTCCCTGAATGTGTTACATTGACAGAACAGGGTCCGTCTGCCTTTCCCTGGGTGTGTTACATTGACAGAGTGAGGTTAGTCTGCTCTTCCCTGGGAGTGTTACATTGACAGATTGAGGTCCGTCTGCTCTTCCCTGGGTGTGTTACAATGACAGAGTGGGGTCAGTCTGTTCTTCCCTAGGTGTGTTACATTGACAGAGTGGGGTCACTCAGCTCTTCCCAGTGTGTGTTACATTGACAGAGTTGGGTCAGTCTGATCTTCCCTGGGTTTAAAAAGTTGAGAGAAAGGGGTCAGTCTGCTCTTCCCTGGGTGTGTTACATTGACAGAGAGATGTCAGTCTGCTCTTCCCTGGGTGTGTTACATTGCCAGAGTGGTTTGAGTCTGCTCTTCCCTGGGTGTGTTACATTGACAGAGAGAGGTCAGTCTGCTCCTCCCTCGGTGGGTTACATTGAAAGTAAGGGGTCAGTCTGCTCTTCCCTGGGTGTGTTACATTGACACAGTGGGGTCAATCTGCTCTTCCCTGGGTGTGTTACATTGACAGTTCGCGGTCAGTTTGCTCTTCCCTGGGTGCGTGACATTGACAGAGTGGGGTCAGTCTGCTCTTCCCTGGGTGTGTTACATTGACAGAGTGGGGTCAGTCTGCTCTTCCCTGGGTGTGTTTCATTGACAGAGAGGGGTCAGTCTGCTCTTCCCTGGATGTGTTACATTGAAAGTGTGGGGTCAGTCTGCTCTTCCCTGGGTGTGTTACATTGACAGAGTGGGGTCAGTCTGCTCTTCCCTGGGGACGTGACATTGACCTAGCCAGGTCAATCTTCTGTTCCCTGGGTGTGTTACATTGACGGAGGGGGCTCAGTCTGCATTTACCTGGTTGTGTTACATTGACAGAGTTGGGTCAGTCTGCTCTTCCCTGGGTGTGTTACATTGACAGAGTGAGGTCAGTCTGCTCTTCCCTGGGTGTGTTACAATGACAGAGTTGGGTCAGTCTGATCTTCCCTGGGTGTGAAACGTTGACAGAAAGGGGTCAGTCTGCTCTTCCCTGGGTGTTTTACATTGACAGAGTGGGGTCAGTCTGCTCTTCCCTGGGTGTGTTACATTGACAGAGTGGGGTCAGTCTGCTCTTCCCTGGGTGTGTTACATTGACAGAGTGGGGTCAGTCTGCTCTTCCCAGGATTGGTTACATTGACTGAGTGCGGTCAGTCTGCTCTTCCCTGCGTCTGTTACATTGACAGAGTGGGGTCAGTCTGCTCTTCTCTGGGTTTGTTACATTGACAGAGTGGGGTCAGTCTGCTCTTCCCTGGGTGTGTTACAGTGACAGAGTTGGGTCAGTCTGCTCTTCCCAGGGTGTGTTACATTGACAGAGTGGGGACAGTCTGCTCTTCCCTGGGTGTGTTACATTGACAGAGTGCGGTCAGTGTGCTCTTCCCTGGGTGCGTGGGATTGACAGAGTGGGGTCAGTCTGTTCTTCCCTGGGTGTGTTACATTGACAGAGTGGGGTCAGTCTGTTCTTCCCTGGGTGCGTGACATTGACAGAGTGGGGTCAGTCAGCTCTCCCTCGGTGTTTTACATTGACAGAGTGGGGTCAGTCTGCTCTTCACTGGGTGTGTTACATTGACAGAGTGGGGACAGTCTGCTCTTCCCTGGGTGTGTTACATTGACAGAGTGAGGTCAGTCTGCTCTACCCTGGCTGTGTTACATTGACAGAGTGGGGTCAGTCTGCTCTTTTATGGGTGGGTTACATTGACAGAGTGGGGTCAGTCTGCTCTTCCCTGGGTGTGATATACTGACAGAGTAGGGTCAGTCTGCTCTTCCCTGGGTGTGTTACATTGACACAGTGGGGTCAGTCTGCTCTTCCCTGGCTGTGTTACATTGACAGAGTGGGGTCAGTCTGCTCTTTTATGGGTGGGTTACATTGACAGAGTGGGGTCAGTCTGCTCTTCCCTGGGTGTGTTACATTGACAGAGTGGGGTCAGTCTGCTCTTCCCTGGGAGGGTTACATTGACAGAGTGGGGTCAGTCTTCTCTTCCCTGGGTGTGTTACATTGACTGATTGGGGTCAGTCTGCTCTTTCCCAAGTGTCTTACATTGACACAGTGGGGTCAGTCTGCTCTTCCCTTATTGTGTTACAATGACAGAGTGTGATCTGTGCGCACTTCCCTGGGTGTGTTACATTAACAGAGTGGGGGTCAGTCTGCTCTTCCCAGGGTGTGTTGCATTGACAGAGTGTGGTCAGTCTGCTCTTCCCAGGGCGTGTCACATTGACAGAGTGGGTTCAGTCTGCTCTTTTATGTGTGGGTTACATTGACAGAATGAATTCAGTCTGCTCTTCCCTGCGTGTGTTACATTGACAGAGTGGGGTCAGTCTGATCTTCCCTGGTTGTGTTACATTGACAGTGTGAGTTCAGTCTGCTTTTCCCTGGGTGTGTTACATTGACAGAGTGGGGTCAGTCTGCTCTTCCCTGGGTGTGTTACATGGACAGAGTGAGGTCCGTCTGCTCTTCCCTGGGTTTGTTACATTGACTGAGTGGGGTCAGTCTTCTCTTCCCTGGGTGTGTTACTTTGACAGATTGGGGTCAGTCTGTTCTTCCTTGGGTGTGTTGAATTGACTGTATTGGGTCAGTCTGCTCTTCCTTGGGTGTGTTACATTGACAGAGTGGCGTCAGTCTGTTCTTCCCTGGGAGTGTAACAGTGACAGGGCGGTGTCAGTCTGCTCTCCCCTGGGTGTGTTCCATTGACAGAGTGGGGTCAGTCTGCTCTTCCCTGGGTGTGTTAAATTGACAGAGTGGGGTCAGTCTGTTCTTCCCTTGGTGTGTTACATTGACAGAGTGGTATCTGTCTGCTCTTCCCTGGGTGTGTTACATTGACAGAGTGGGGTCAGTCTGTTCTCCCATTGTGTGTTACATTGACAGAGTGGGGTCAGTCTGCTCTTCCCTGGGTGTGTTACAATGACAGAGTGGGGTCAATGTGCACTTCACTGGGTGGGTTACATTGACAGAGTGGGGTAAGTCTGCAGTTCACTGTGTGAGTAACTTTGCAGAAGAGGTCATTCTGCTCTTCTCTGGGTGTGTTACAGTGGCAGAGTGGGGTCAGTCTGCTCTTCCCAGGGTGTGTTACATTGACAGATTGGGGTCAGTCTGCTCTTCCCAGGGTGTGTTACATTGACAGAGTGGGGTCAGTCTGCTCCTCCCTGAGTGTGTTACATTGACAGAGTGCGGTCAGTGTGCTCTTCCCTGGGTGCGTGACATTGACAGAGTGGCGTCAGTCTGCTCTTCCCTGGGTGTGTTACATTGGCAGAGTGGGGTCAGTCTGCTCTTCCCTGGGTGCGTGACATTGACAGAGTGGGGTCAGTCTGCTCTTCCATGGGTGTTTTACATTGACAGATTGGGGGCAATCTGCTCTTCCCTGGGTGTGTTACATTGACAGAGTGGGGACAGTCTGCTCTTCCCAGGGTGTGTTACATTGACAGAGTGAGGTCAGTCTGCTCCACCCTGGGTGTATTACATTGACAGAGTGGGGTCAGTCTACTCTTCCCTGGGTGTCTTACATTGACAGAGTGGGGTCAGTCTGCTCTTCCCTGGGTGAGTTACATTGACAGAGTGGGGTCAGTCTGCTCTTCCCTGGGTGTGATATACTGACAGAGTGGGGTCAGTCTGCTCTTCCCTGGTTGATTTAAATTGACAGAGTGGGGTCATTCCGCTCTACCCTGGGTGCGTTACATTGACAGAGGGGGGTCAATCTTCTCTTCCCTGGGTGCGTTACATTGACAGAGTGGGGTCAGTGTGTTCTTCCCTGAGTGTGTTACATTGACAGAGTGGGGTCAGTCTGCTCTTCCCTGGGTGTGTTACATTGACAGAGTGGGGTCAGTCTGCTCTTCCCTGGGTCTGTGATATTGACAGAGTGGGGTCAGTCTTCTCTTCCCAGTGTGCGTTACATTGACAGAGTGGGGTCAGTATGCTCTTCCCTGGGTGTGTTACATTGAAAGAACAGGGTCCGTCTGACTTTCCCTGGGTGTGTTACATTGACAGAGTGAGGTAAGTCTGCTCTTCCCTGGGTGTGTTACATTGACAGATTGAGGTCCGTCTGCTCTTCCCTGGGTGTGTTACAATGACAGAGTGGGGTCAGTCTGCTCTTCCCTGGGTGTGTTACATTGACAGAGTGGGGTCAGTCTGCTCTTCCCAGGGCGTGTCACGTTGACAGAGTGGGTTCAGTCTGCTCTTTTATGTGTGGGTTACATTGACAGAATGAATTCAGTCTGCTCTTCCCTGGGTGTGTTACATTGACAGAGTGGGGTCAGTCTGCTCTTCCCTGGGTGTGTTACATTGACAGAGTGAGGTCCGTCTGCTCTTCCCTGGGTTTGTTACATTGACAGAGTGGGGTCAGTCTTCTCTTCCCTGGGTGTGTTACTTTGACAGATTGGGGTCAGTCTGCTCTTCCCTGAGTGTGTTACATTGACAGAGTGCGGTCAGTCTGTTCTTCCTTGGGTGTGTTGAATTGACTGTGTTGGGTCAGTCTGCTCTTCCTTGGGTGTGTTACATTGACAGAGTGGCGTCAGTCTGTTCTTCCCTGGGAGTGTTACAGTGACAGGGTGGTGTCAGTCTGCTCTCCCCTGGGTGTGTTCCATTGACAGAGTGGGGTCAGTCTGCTCTTCCCTGGGTGTGTTAAATTGACAGAGTGGGGTCAGTCTGTTCTTCCCTTGGTGTGTTACATTGACAGAGTGGGGTCAGTCTGCTCTTCCCTGGGTCTGTTACATTGACAGAGTGGGGTAAATCTGCTCATCCCTGGGTGTGTTACATTGACAGAGAGGGGTCAGTCTGCTCTTCCCTGGGTGGTTTACATTCAACGAGTACGGTCAGTCTGCTCTTCTCTGGATGTGTTACATTGAAAGTGTGGGGTCAGTCTGCTCTTCCCTGGGTGTGTTACATTGACAGAGTGGGGTCAGTCTGTTCTCCCATTGTGTGTTACAATGACAGAGTGGGGTCAGTCTGCTCTTCCCTGGGTGTGTTACAATGACAGAGTGGGGTCAATGTGCACTTCACTGGGTGGGTTACATTGACAGAGTGGGGTAAGTCTGCAGTTCACTGTGTGAGTAACTTGGCAGAAGAGGTCATTCTGCTCTTCTCTGGGTGTGTAACAGTGGCAGAGTGGGGTCAGTCTGCTCTACCCAGGGTGTGTTACATTGACAGATTGGGGTCAGTCTGCTCTTCCCAGGGTGTGGTACATTGACAGAGTGGGGTCAGTCTGCTCTTCCCTGGGTGTGTTACATTGACAGAGTGCGGTCAGTGTGCTCTTCCCTGGGTGCGTGACATTGACAGAGTGGGGTCAGTCTGCTCTTCCCTCGGTGTGTTACATTGACAGAGTGGGATCAGTCTGCTCTTCCCTGGGTGTATTACATTGACAGAGTGAGGTCAGTCTGCTCTACCCAGGGTGTATTACATTGACAGAGTGGGGTCAGTCTACTCTTCCCTGGGTGTCTTGCATTGACAGAGTGGGGTCAGTCTGCTCTTCCCTGGTTGATTTAAATTGACAGAGTGGGGTCATTCCGCTCTACCCTGGGTGCGTTACATTGACAGAGGGGGGTCAATCGTCTCTTCCCTGGGTGCGTTACATTGACAGAGTGGGGTCAGTGTGTTCTTCCCTGAGTGTGTTACATTGACAGAGTGGGGTCAGTCTGCTCTTCCCTGGGTGTGTTACATTGACAGAGTGGGGTCAGACTGCTCTTCCCTGGGTCTGTGATATTGACAGAGTGGGGTCAGTCTGCTCTTCCCTGGGTGCGTTACTTTGACAGAGTGGGGTCAGTATGCTCTTCCCTGGGTGTGTTACATTGACAGAACAGGGTCCGTCTGACTTTCCCTGGGTGTGTTACATTGACAGAGTGAGGTTAGTCTGCTCTTCCCTGGGTGTGTTACATTGACAGATTGAGGTCCGTCTGCTCTTCCCTGGGTGTGTTACAATGACAGAGTGGGGTCAGTCTGCTCTTCCCTGGGTTTGTTACATTGACAGAGTGGGGTCAGTGTGCTCTTCCCTGGGTCTGTTACATTGACAGAGTGGGGTCAGTCTGCTCTTCCCTGGGAGGGTTACATTGACAGAGTGGGGTCAGTCTTCTCTTCCCTGGGTGTGTTACATTGACTGATTGGGGTCAGTCTGCTCTTCCCCAAGTGTCTTACATTGACAGAGTGGGGTCAGTCTGCTCTTCCCTTATTGTGTTACAATGACAGAGTGTGGTCTGTGCGCACTTCCCTGGGTGTGTTACATTAACAGAATGGGGGTCAGTCTGCTCTTCCCAGGGTGTGTTGCATTGACAGAGTGTGGTCAGTCTGCTCTTCCCAGGGCGTGTCACATTGACAGAGTGGGGTCAGTCTGCTCTTCCCTGAGTGTTTTATATTGACAGAGTGGGGTCAGTCTGTTCTTCCCTGGGTGTGTTACATTGACAGAGTGGGTTCAGTCTGCTCTTCCCTGGGGGTGTTACATTGACAGAGTGGGGACAGTCTTTTCTCCCAGGGTTTGTTACATTGACAGAGTGGGGTCAGTCTGCTCTTCCCTGGGTCTGTTACATTGACAGAGTGTGGTCAGTCTGCTCTTCCCAGGGCGTGTCACATTGACAGAGTGGGTTCAGTCTGCTCTTTTATGTGTGGGTTACATTGACAGAATGAATTCAGTCTGCTCTTCCCTGCGTGTGTTGCATTGATTGAGTGGGGTCAGTCTGATCTTCCCTGGTTGTGTTACATTGACAGAGTGAGTTCAGTCTGCTCTTCCCTGGGTGTGTTACATTGACAGAGTGGGGTCAGTCTGCTCTTCCCTGGGTGTGTTACATTGACAGAGTGAGGTCCGTCTGCTCTTCCCTGGGTTTGTTACATTGACAGAGTGGGGTCAGTCTTCTCTTCCCTGGGTGTGTTACTTTGACAGATTGGGGTCAGTCTGCTCTTCCCTGAGTGTGTTACATTGACAGAGTGCGGTCAGTCTGTTCTTCCTTGGGTGTGTTGAATTGACTGTGTTGGGTCAGTCTGCTCTTCCTTGGGTGTGTTACATTGACAGAGTGGCGTCAGTCTGTTCTTCCCTGGGAGTGTTACAGTGACAGGGTGGTGTCAGTCTGCTCTCCCCTGGGTGTGTTCCATTGACAGAGTGGGGTCAGTCTGCTCTTCCCTGGGTGTGTTAAATTGACAGAGTGGGGTCAGTCTGTTCTTCCCTTGGTGTGTTACATTGACAGAGTGGTATCTGTCTGCTCTTCCCTGGGTGTGTTACATTGACAGAGTGGGGTCAGTCTGTTCTCCCATTGTGTGTTACATTGACAGAGTGGGGTCAGTCTGCTCTTCCCTGGGTGTGTTACAATGACAGAGTGGGGTCAATGTGCACTTCACTGGGTGGGTTACATTGATAGAGTGGGGTAAGTCTGCAGTTCACTGTGTGAGTAACTTTGCAGAAGAGGTCATTCTGCTCTTCTCTGGGTGTGTTACAGTGGCAGAGTGGGGTCAGTCTGCTCTTCCCAGTGTGTGTTACATTGACAGATTGGGGTCAGTCTGCTCTTCCCAGGGTGTGTTACATTGACAGAGTGGGGTCAGTCTGCTCCTCCCTGAGTGTGTTACATTGACAGAGTGCGGTCAGTGTGCTCTTCCCTGGGTGCGTGACATTGACAGAGTGGGGTCAGTCTGCTCTTCCCTGGGTGTGTTACATTGGCAGAGTGGGGTCAGTCTGCTCTTCCCTGGGTGCGTGACATTGACAGAGTGGGGTCAGTCTGCTCTTCCATGGGTGTATTACATTGACAGATTGGGGTCAGTCTGCTCTTCCCAGGGTGTGTTACATTGACAGATTGGGGTCAGTCTGCTCTTCCCAGGGTGTGTTACATTGACAGAGTGAGGTCAGTCTGCTCTACCCTGGGTCTGTTACATTGACAGAGTGGGGTCAGTCTGCTCTTCCCTGGGAGGGTTACATTGACAGAGTGGGGTCAGTCTTCTCTTCCCTGGGTGTGTTACATTGACTGATTGGGGTCAGTCTGCTCTTCCCCAAGTGTCTTACATTGACAGAGTGGGGTCAGTCTGCTCTTCCCTTATTGTGTTACAATGACAGAGTGTGGTCTGTGCGCACTTCCCTGGGTGTGTTACATTAACAGAATGGGGGTCAGTCTGCTCTTCCCAGGGTGTGTTGCATTGACAGAGTGTGGTCAGTCTGCTCTTCCCAGGGCGTGTCACATTGACAGAGTGGGGTCAGTCTGCTCTTCCCTGAGTGTTTTATATTGACAGAGTGGGGTCAGTCTGTTCTTCCCTGGGTGTGTTACATTGACAGAGTGGGTTCAGTCTGCTCTTCCCTGGGGGTGTTACATTGACAGAGTGGGGACAGTCTTTTCTCCCAGGGTTTGTTACATTGACAGAGTGGGGTCAGTCTGCTCTTCCCTTGCTGTGTTACAATGACAGAGTGTGGTCAGTCTGCTCTTCCCAGGGCGTGTCACATTGACAGAGTGGGTTCAGTCTGCTCTTTTATGTGTGGGTTACATTGACAGAATGAATTCAGTCTGCTCTTCCCTGCGTGTGTTGCATTGATTGAGTGGGGTCAGTCTGATCTTCCCTGGTTGTGTTACATTGACAGAGTGAGTTCAGTCTGCTCTTCCCTGGGTGTGTTACATTGACAGAGTGGGGTCAGTCTTCTCTTCCCTGGGTGTGTTACTTTGACAGATTGGGGTCAGTCTGCTCTTCCCTGAGTGTGTTACATTGACAGAGTGCGGTCAGTCTGTTCTTCCTTGGGTGTGTTGAATTGACTGTGTTGGGTCAGTCTGCTCTTCCTTGGGTGTGTTACATTGACAGAGTGGCGTCAGTCTGTTCTTCCCTGGGAGTGTTACAGTGACAGGATGGTGTCAGTCTGCTCTCCCCTGGGTGTGTTCCATTGACAGAGTGGGGTCAGTCTGTTCTTCCCTTGGTGTGTTACATTGACAGAGTGGTATCTGTCTGCTCTTCCCTGGGTGTGTTACATTGACAGAGTGGGGTCAGTCTGTTCTCCCATTGTGTGTTACATTGACAGAGTGGGGTCAGTCTGCTCTTCCCTGGGTATGTTACAATGACAGAGTGGGGTCAATGTGCACTTCACTGGGTGGGTTACATTGACAGAGTGGGGTAAGTCTGCAGTTCACTGTGTGAGTAACTTTGCAGAAGAGGTCATTCTGCTCTTCTCTGGGTGTGTTACAGTGGCAGAGTGGGGTCAGTCTGCTCTTCCCAGGGTGTGTTACATTGACAGATTGGGGTCAGTCTGCTCTTCCCAGGGTGTGTTACATTGACAGAGTGGGGTCAGTCTGCTCTTCCCTGGGTGTGTTACATTGACAGAGTGCGGTCAGTGTGCTCTTCCCTGGGTGTGTGACATTGACAGAGTGGGGTCAGTTTGCTCTTCTCTGGGTGTGTTACATTGACAGAGTGGGGTCAGTCTGCTCTTCCCTGGGTGCGTGACATTTACAGAGTGGGGTCAGTCTGCTCTTCCCTGAGTGTTTTACATTGACAGATTGGGGTCAGTCTGCTCTTCCCTGGGTGTGTTACATTGACAGAGTGGGGTCAGTCTGCTCTTCCCTGGGTGTAATATACTGACAAGAGAGGGGTCAGTCTGCTCTTCCCTGGGTGATTTAAATTGACAGAGTGGGGTCATTCCGCTCTACCCTGGGTGCGTTACATTGACAGAGGGGGGTCAATCTTCTCTTCCCTGGGTGCGTTACATTGACAGAGTGTGGTCAGTGTGTTCTTCCCTGAGTGTGTTACATTGACAGAGTGGGGTCAGTCTGCTCTTTACAGAGTGTGTTACATTGACAGAGTGGGGTCAGTCTGCTCTTCCCTGGGTGCGTTACATTGACAGAGTGGGGTCAGTATGCTCTTCCCTGGGTGTGTTACATTGACAGAACAGGGTCCGTCTGACTTTCCCTGGGTGTGTTACATTGACAGAGTAAGGTTAGTCTGCTCTTCCCTGGGTGTGTTACATTGACAGATTGAGGTCCGTCTGCTCTTCCCAGTGTGTGTTACATTGACAGAATTGGGTCAGTCTGATCTTCCCTTGGTTTATAACGTTGAGAGAAAGGGGTCAGTCTGCTCTTCCCTGGCTGTGTTACATTGACAGAGTGGGGTCAGTCTGCTCTTCCCTGGGTGTGTTACATTGACAGAGTGGGGTCAGTCTGCTCTTCCCTGGGTCTGTGATATTGACAGAGTGGGGTCAGTCTGCTCTTCCCTGGGTGCTTTACTTTGACAGAGTGGGGTCAGTATGCTCTTCCCTGGGTGTGTTACATTGACAGAACAGGGTCCGTCTGACTTTCCCTGGGTGTGTTACATTGACAGAGTGAGGTTAGTCTGCTCTTCCCTGGGTGTGTTACATTGACAGATTGATGTCCGTCTGCTCTTCCCTGGGTGTGTTACAATGACAGAGTGGGGTCAGTCTGCACTTCCCTGGGTGTGTTACATTGACAGAGTGGGGTCAGTCTGCTCTTCCCAGGGCGTGTCACATTGACAGAGTGGGTTCAGTCTGCTCTTTTACGTGTGGGTTACATTGACAGAATGAATTCAGTCTGCTCTTCCCTGGTTGTGTTACATTGACAGAGTGAGTTCAGTCTGCTCTTCCCTGGGTGTGTTACATTGACAGAGTGGGGTCAGTCTGCTCTTCCCTGGGTGTGTTACATTGACAGAGTGAGGTCCGTCTGCTCTTCCCTGGGTGTGTTACATTGACAGATTGGGGTCAGTCTGCTCTTCCCTGAGTGTGTTACATTGACAGAGTGGGGTCAGTCTGTTCTTCCTTGGGTGCGTTGAATTGACTGTGTTGGGTCAGTCTGCTCTTCCTTGGGTGTGTTACATTGACAGAGTGGCGTCAGTCTGTTCTTCCCTGCGAGTGTAACAGTGACAGGGTGGTGTCAGTCTGCTCTCCCCTGGGTGTGTTCCATTGACAGAGTGGGGTCAGTCTGCTCTTCCCTGGGTGTGTTAAATTGACAGAGTGGGGTCAGTCTGTTCTTCCCTTGGTGTGTTACATTGACAGAGTGGTATCTGTCTGCTCTTCCCTGGGTGTGTTACATTGACAGAGTGGGGTCAGTCTGTTCTCCCATTGTGTGTTACATTGACAGAGTGGGGTCAGTCTGCTCTTCCCTGGGTGTGTTACAATGACAGAGTGGGGTCAATGTGCACTTCACTGGGTGGGTTACATTGACAGAGTGGGGTAAGTCTGCAGTTCACTGTGTGAGTAACTTTGCAGAAGAGGTCATTCTGCTCTTCTCTGGGTGTGTTACAGTGACAGAGTGGGGTCAGTCTGCTCTTCCCAGGGTGTGTTACATTGACAGATTGGGGTCAGTCTGCTCTTCCCAGGGTGTGTTACATTGACAGAGTGGGGTCAGTCTGCTCTTCCCTGGGTGTGTTACATTGACAGAGTGCGGTCAGTGTGCTCTTCCCTGGGTGTGTGACATTGACAGAGTGGGGTCAGTTTGCCCTTCTCTGGGTGTGTTACATTGACAGAGTGGGGTCAGTCTGCTCTTCCCTGGGTGCGTGACATTTACAGAGTGGGGTCAGTCTGCTCTTCCCTTAGTGTTTTACATTGACAGATTGGGGTCAGTCTGCTCTTCCCTGGTTGTGTTACATTGACAGAGTGGGGACAGTCTGCTCTTTCCTAGGTGTGTTACATTGACAGAGTGAGGTCAGTCTGCTCTACCCTGGGTGTATTATATTGACAGAGTGGGGTCAGTCTACTCTTCCCTGGGTGTCTTACATTGACAGAGTGGGGTCAGTCTGCTCTTCCCTGGGTGTGTTACATTGACAGAGTGGGGTCAGTCTGCTCTTCCCTGGGTGTAATATACTGACAAGAGATGGGTCAGTCTGCTCTTCCCTGGGTGATTTAAATTGACAGAGTGGGGTCATTCCGCTCTACCCTGGGTGCGTTACATTGACAGAGGGGGGTCAATCTTCTCTTCCCTGGGTGCGTTACATTGACAGAGTGGGGTCAGTGTGTTCTTCCCTGAGTGTGTTACATTGACAGAGTGGGGTCAGTCTGCTCTTCCCTGGGTCTGTGATATTGACAGAGTGGGGTCAGTCTGCTCTTCCCTGGGTGCGTTACATTGACAGAGTGGGGTCAGTATGCTCTTCCCTGGGTGTGTTACATTGACAGAACAGGGTCCGTCTGACTTTCCCTGGGTGTGTTACATTGACAGAGTAAGGTTAGTCTGCTCTTCCCTGGGTGTGTTACATTGACAGATTGAGGTCCGTCTGCTCTTCCCAGTGTGTGTTACATTGACAGAATTGGGTCAGTCTGATCTTCCCTTGGTTTATAACGTTGAGAGAAAGGGGTCAGTCTGCTCTTCCCTGGCTGTGTTACATTGACAGAGAGAGGTCAGTCTGCTCTTCCCTAGGTGGGTTACATTGAAAGTATGGGGTCAGTCTGCTCTTCCCTGGGTGTGTTACATTGACACAGTGGGGTCAATCTGCTCTTCCCTGGGTGTGTTACATTGACAGTGCGCGATCAGTCTGCTCTTCCCTGGGTGCGTGACATTGACAGAGTGGGGTCAGTCTGCTCTTCCTTGGGTGTGTTACATTGACAGAGTGGGGTCAGTCTGCTCTTCCCTGGGTGTGTTACATTGACAGAGAGGGGTCAGTCTGCTCTTCCCTGGATGTGTTACATTGAAAGTGTGGGGTCAGTCTGCTCGTCCCTGGGTGTGTTACATTGACAGAACAGGGTCCGTCTGACTTTCCCTGAGTGTGTTACATTGACAGAGTGAGGTCCGTCTGCTCTTCCCTGGGTTTGTTACATTGACAGAGTGGGGTCAGTCTTCTCTTCCCTGGGTGTGTTACATTGACAGATTGGGGTCAGTCTGCTCTTCCCTGAGTGTGTTACATTGACAGAGTGGGGTCAGTCTGTTCTTCCTTGGGTGTGTTGAATTGACTGTGTTGGGTCAGTCTGCTCTTCCTTGGGTGTGTTACATTGACAGAGTGGCGTCAGTCTGTTCTTCCCTGGGAGTGTGACAGTGACAGGGTGGTGTCAGTCTGCTCTCCCCTGGGTGTGTTCCATTGACAGAGTGGGGTCAGTCTGCTCTTCCCTGGGTGTGTTAAATTGACAGAGTGGGGTCAGTCTGTTCTTCCCTTGGTGTGTTACATTGACAGAGTGGTATCTGTCTGCTCTTCCCTGGGTGTGTTACATTGACAGAGTGGGTTCAGTCTGTTCTCCCATTGTGTGTTACATTGACAGAGTGGGGTCAGTCTGCTCTTCCCAGGGTGTGTTACATTGACAGATTGGGGTCAGTCTGCTCTTCCCAGGGTGTGTTACATTGACAGAGTGGGGTCAGTCTGCTCTTCCCTGGGTGTGTTACATTGACAGAGTGCGGTCAGTGTGCTCTTCCCTGGGGGCGTGACATTGACAGAGTGGGGTCAGTTTGCTCTTCCCTGGGTGTGTTACATTGACAGAGTGGGGTCAGTCTGCTCTTCCCTGGGTGCGTGACATTTACAGAGTGGGGTCAGTCTGCTCTTCCCTGGGTGTTTTACATTGACAGATTGGGGTCAGTCTGCTCTTCCCTGGGTGTGTTACATTGACAGAGTGGGGACAGTCTGCTCTTCCCTGGGTGTGTTACATTGACAGAGTGAGGTCAGTCTGCTCTACCCTGGGTGTATTACATTGACAGAGTGGGGTCAGTCTACTCTTCCCTGGGTGTGTTACATTGACAGAGTGGGGTCAGTCTGCTCTTCCCTGGGTGTGTTACATTGACAGAGTGGGGTCAGTCTGCTCTTGCCTGGGTGTGTTACATTGACAGAGTGGGGTCAGTCTGCTCTTCCCTGGGTCTGTGATATTGACAGAGTGGGGTCAGTCTGCTCTTCCCTGGGTGCGTTACATTGACAGAGGGGGTCAGTATGCTCTTCCCTGGGTGTGTTACATTGACAGAACAGGGTCCGTCTGACTTTCCCTGGGTGTGTTACATTGACAGAGTGAGGTTAGTCTGCTCTTCCCTGGGTGTGTTACATTGACAGATTGAGGTCCGTCTGCTCTTCCCTGGGTGTGTTACAATGACAGAGTGGGGTCAGTCTGCTCTTCCCTGGGTGTGTTACATTGACAGAGTGGGGTCAGTCTGCTCTTCCCAGTGTGTGTCACATTGACAGAGTTGGGTCAGTCTGATCTTCCCTTGGTTTATAACGTTGAGAGAAACGGGTCAGTCTGCTCTTCCCTGGCTGTGTTACATTGACAGAGAGAGGTCAGTCTGCTCTTCCCTCGGTGGGTTACATTGAAAGTATGGGGTCAGTCTGCTCTTCCCTGGGTGTGTTACATTGACACAGTGGGGTCAATCTGCTCTTCCCTGGGTGTGTTACATTGACAGTGCGCGGTCAGTCTGCTCTTCCCTGGGTGCGTGACATTGACAGAGTGGGGTCAGTCTGCTCTTCCCTGGGTGTGTTACATTGACAGAGTGAGGTCAGTCTGTTCTTCCCTGGGTGTGTTACATTGACAGAGAGGGGTCAGTCTGCTCTTCCCTGGGTGTTTTACATTGACAGAGTGGGGTCAGTCTGTTCTTCCCTGGGAGTGTAACAGTGACAGGGTGGTGTCAGTCTGCTCTTCCCTGGGTGTGTTATATTGACAGAGTGGGGTCAGTCTGCTCTTCCCTGGGTGTGTTACATTGACAGAGTGGGGTCAGTCTGCTCTTTACAGAGTGTGTTACATTGACAGAGTGGGGTCAGTCTGCTCTTCCCTGGGTGCGTTACATTGACAGAGTGGGGTCAGTATGCTCTTCCCTGGGTGTGTTACATTGACAGAACAGGGTCCGTCTGACTTTCCCTGGGTGTGTTACATTGACAGAGTGAGGTTAGTCTGCTCTTCCCTGGGTGTGTTACATTGACAGATTGAGGTCCGTCTGCTCTTCCCAGTGTGTGTTACATTGACAGAGTTGGGTCAGTCTGATCTTCCCTTGGTTTATAACGTTGAGAGAAAGGGGTCAGTCTGCTCTTCCCTGGCTGTGTTACATTGACAGAGAGAGGTCATTCTGCTCTTCCCTAGGTGGGTTACATTGAAAGTATGGGGTCAGTCTGCTCTTCCCTGGGTGTGTTACATTGACACAGTGGGGTCAATCTGCTCTTCCCTGGGTGTGTTACATTGACAGTGCGCGATCAGTCTGCTCTTCCCTGGGTGCGTGACATTGACAGAGTGGGGTCAGTCTGCTCTTCCTTGGGTGTGTTACATTGACAGAGTGGGGTCAGTCTGCTCTTCCCTGGGTGTGTTACATTGACAGAGAGGGGTCAGTCTGCTCTTCCCTGGATGTGTTACATTGACAGAGTGGGGTCAGTCTGTTCTTCCCTGGGAGTGTAACAGTGACAGGGTGGTGTCAGTCTGCTCTCCCCTGGGTGTGTTCCATTGACAGAGTGGGGTCAGTCTGCTCTTCCCTAGGTGTGTTAAATTGACAGAGTGGGGTCAGTCTGCTCTTCCATGGGTGTATTACATTGACAGATTGGGGTCAGTCTGCTCTTCCCTGGTTGTGTTACATTGACAGAGTGGGGACAGTCTGCTCTTCCCTGGTTGTGTTAAATTGACAGAGTGGGGTCAGTCTGCTCTTCCATGGGTGTATTACATTGACAGATTGGGGTCAGTCTACTCTTCCCTGGGTGTCTTACATTGACAGAGTGGGGTCAGTCTGCTCTTCCCTGGGTGTGTTACATTGACAGAGTGGGGTCAGTCTGCTCTTCCCTGGGTGTAATATACTGACAAGAGATGGGTCAGTCTGCTCTTCCCTGGGTGATTTAAATTGACAGAGTGGGGTCATTCCGCTCTACCCTGGGTGCGTTACATTGACAGAGGGGGGTCAATCTTCTCTTCCCTGGGTGCGTTACATTGACAGAGTGGGGTCAGTGTGTTCTTCCCTGAGTGTGTTACATTGACAGAGTGGGGTCAGTCTGCTCTTCCCTGGGTCTGTGATATTGACAGAGTGGGGTCAGTCTGCTCTTCCCTGGGTGCGTTACATTGACAGAGTGGGGTCAGTATGCTCTTCCCTGGGTGTGTTACATTGACAGAACAGGGTCCGTCTGACTTTCCCTGGGTGTGTTACATTGACAGAGTAAGGTTAGTCTGCTCTTCCCTGGGTGTGTTACATTGACAGATTGAGGTCCGTCTGCTCTTCCCAGTGTGTGTTACATTGACAGAATTGGGTCAGTCTGATCTTCCCTTGGTTTATAACGTTGAGAGAAAGGGGTCAGTCTGCTCTTCCCTGGGTGTTTTACATTGACAGATTGGGGTCAGTCTGCTCTTCCCTGGGTGTGTTACATTGACAGAGTGGGGACAGTCTGCTCTTCCCTGGGTGTGTTACATTGACAGAGTGAGGTCAGTCTGCTCTACCCTGGGTGTATTACATTGACAGAGTGGGGTCAGTCTACTCTTCCCTGGGTGTCTTACATTGACAGAGTGGGGTCAGTCTGCTCTTCCCTGGGTGTGTTACATTGACAGAGTGGGGTCAGTCTGCTCTTCCCTGGGTGTGATATACTGACAGAGTGGGGTCAGTCTGCTCTTCCCTGGGTGATTTAAATTGACAGAGTGGGATCATTCCGCTCTACCCTGGGTGCGTTACATTGACAGAGGGGGGTCAATCTTCTCTTCCCTGGGTGCGTTACATTGACAGAGTGGGGTCAGTGTGTTCTTCCCTGAGTGTGTTACATTGACAGAGTGGGGTCAGTCTGCTCTTGCCTGGGTGTGTTACATTGACAGAGTGGGGTCAGTCTGCTCTTCCCTGGGTCTGTGATATTGACAGAGTGGGGTCAGTCTGCTCTTCCCTGGGTGCGTTACATTGACAGAGGGGGTCAGTATGCTCTTCCCTGGGTGTGTTACATTGACAGAACAGGGTCCGTCTGACTTTCCCTGGGTGTGTTACATTGACAGAGTGAGGTTAGTCTGCTCTTCCCTGGGTGTGTTACATTGACAGATTGAGGTCCGTCTGCTCTTCCCTGGGTGTGTTACAATGACAGAGTGGGGTCAGTCTGCTCTTCCCTGGGTGTGTTACATTGACAGAGTGGGGTCAGTCTGCTCTTCCCAGTGTGTGTCACATTGACAGATTTGGGTCAGTCTGATCTTCCCTTGGTTTATAACGTTGAGAGAAACGGGTCAGTCTGCTCTTCCCTGGCTGTGTTACATTGACAGAGAGAGGTCAGTCTGCTCTTCCCTCGGTGGGTTACATTGAAAGTATGGGGTCAGTCTGCTCTTCCCTGGGTGTGTTACATTGACACAGTGGGGTCAATCTGCTCTTCCCTGGGTGTGTTACATTGACAGTGCGCGGTCAGTCTGCTCTTCCCTGGGTGCGTGACATTGACAGAGTGGGGTCAGTCTGCTCTTCCCTGGGTGTGTTACATTGACAGAGTGGGGTCAGTCTGCTCTTCCCTGGGTGTGTTACATTGACAGAGAGGGGTCAGTCTGCTCTTCCCTGGGTGTTTTACATTGACAGAGTGGGGTCAGTCTGTTCTTCCCTGGGAGTGTAACAGTGACAGGGTGGTGTCAGTCTGCTCTTCCCTGGGTGTGTTATATTGACAGAGTGGGGTCAGTCTGCTCTTCCCTGGGTGTGTTACATTGACAGAGTGGGGTCAGTCTGCTCTTTACAGAGTGTGTTACATTGACAGAGTGGGGTCAGTCTGCTCTTCCCTGGGTGCATTACATTGACAGAGTGGGGTCAGTATGCTCTTCCCTGGGTGTGTTACATTGACAGAACAGGGTCCGTCTGACTTTCCCTGGGTGTGTTACATTGACAGAGTGAGGTTAGTCTGCTCTTCCCTGGGTGTGTTACATTGACAGATTGAGGTCCGTCTGCTCTTCCCAGTGTGTGTTACATTGACAGAGTTGGGTCAGTCTGATCTTCCCTTGGTTTATAACGTTGAGAGAAAGGGGTCAGTCTGCTCTTCCCTGGCTGTGTTACATTGACAGAGAGAGGTCAGTCTGCTCTTCCCTAGGTGGGTTACATTGAAAGTATGGGGTCAGTCTGCTCTTCCCTGGGTGTGTTACATTGACACAGTGGGGTCAATCTGCTCTTCCCTGGGTGTGTTACATTGACAGTGCGCGATCAGTCTGCTCTTCCCTGGGTGCGTGACATTGACAGAGTGGGGTCAGTCTGCTCTTCCTTGGGTGTGTTACATTGACAGAGTGGGGTCAGTCTGCTCTTCCCTGGGTGTGTTACATTGACAGAGAGGGGTCAGTCTGCTCTTCCCTGGATGTGTTACATTGAAAGTGTGGGGTCAGTCTGCTCGTCCCTGGGTGTGTTACATTGACAGAACAGGGTCCGTCTGACTTTCCCTGAGTGTGTTACATTGACAGAGTGAGGTCCGTCTGCTCTTCCCTGGGTTTGTTACATTGACAGAGTGGGGTCAGTCTTCTCTTCCCTGGGTGTGTTACATTGACAGATTGGGGTCAGTCTGCTCTTCCCTGAGTGTGTTACATTGACAGAGTGGGGTCAGTCTGTTCTTCCTTGGGTGTGTTGAATTGACTGTGTTGGGTCAGTCTGCTCTTCCTTGGGTGTGTTACATTGACAGAGTGGCGTCAGTCTGTTCTTCCCTGGGAGTGTAACAATGACAGGGTGGTGTCAGTCTGCTCTTGCCTGGGTGTGTTCCATTGACAGAGTGGGGTCAGTCTGCTCTTCCCTGGGTGTGTTAAATTGACAGAGTGGGGTCAGTCTGTTCTTCCCTTGGTGTGTTACATTGACAGAGTGGTATCTGTCTGCTCTTCCCTGGGTGTGTTACATTGACAGAGTGGGGTCAGTCTGTTCTCCCATTGTGTGTTACATTGACAGAGTGGGGTCAGTCTGCTCTTCCCAGGGTGTGTTACATTGACAGATTGGGGTCAGTCTGTTCTCCCATTGTGTGTTACATTGACAGAGTGGGGTCAGTCTGCTCTTCCCTGGGTGTGTTACATTGACAGAGTGGGGTCAGTCTGCTCTTCCCTGGGTGTGGTATACTGACAGAGTGGGGTCAGTCTGCTCTTCCCTGGGTGATTTAAATTGACAAAGTGGGGTCATTCCGCTCTACCCTGGGTGCGTTACATTGACAGAGGGGGGTCAATCTTCTCTTCCCTGGGTGCGTTACATTGACAGAGTGGGGTCAGTGTGTTCTTCCCTGAGTGTGTTACATTGACAGAGGGGGTCAGTATGCTCTTCCCTGGGTGTGTTACATTGACAGAACAGGGTCCGTCTGACTTTCCCTGGGTGTGTTACATTGACAGAGTGAGGTTAGTCTGCTCTTCCCTGGGTGTGTTACATTGACAGATTGAGGTCCGTCTGCTCTTCCCTGGGTGTGTTACAATGACAGAGTGGGGTCAGTCTGCTCTTCCCTGGGTGTGTTACATTGACAGAGTGGGGTCAGTCTGCTCTTCCCAGTGTGTGTTACATTGACAGAGTTGGGTCAGTCTGATCTTCCCTTGGTTTATAAGGTTGAGAGAAAGGGGTCAGTCTGCTCTTCCCTGGCTGTGTTACATTGACAGAGAGAGGTCAGTCTGCTCTTCCCTCGGTGGGTTACATTGAAAGTATGGGGTCAGTCTGCTCTTCCCTGGGTGTGTTACATTGACACAGTGGGGTCAATCTGCTCTTCCCTGGGTGTGTTACATTGACAGTGCGCGGTCAGTCTGCTCTTCCCTGGGTGCGTGACATTGACAGAGTGGGGTCAGTCTGCTCTTCCCTGGGTGTGTTACATTGACAGAGAGGGGTCAGTCTGCTCTTCCCTGGGTGTTTTACATTGACAGAGTGGGGTCAGTCTGTTCTTCCCTGGGAGTGTAACAGTGACAGGGTGGTGTCAGTCTGCTCTCCCCTGGGTGTGTTCCATTGACAGAGTGGGGTCAGTCTGCTCTTCCCTAGGTGTGTTAAATTGACAGAGTGGGGTCAGTCTGCTCTTCCATGGGTGTATTACATTGACAGATTGGGGTCAGTCTGCTCTTCCCAGGGTGTGTTACATTGACAGATTGGGGTCAGTCTGCTCTTCCCAGGGTGTGTTACATTGACAGAGTGAGGTCAGTCTGCTCTACCCTGGGTGTATTACATTGACAGAGTGGGGTCAGTCTACTCTTCCCTGGGTGTCTTACATTGACAGAGTGGGGTCAGTCTGCTCTTCCCTGGGTGAGTTACATTGACAGAGTGGGGTCAGTCTGCTCTTCCCTGGGTGTGATATACTGACAGAGTGGGGTCAGTCTGCTCTTCCCTGGTTGATTTAAATTGACAGAGTGGGGTCATTCCGCTCTACCCTGGGTGCGTTACATTGACAGAGGGGGGTCAATCTTCTCTTCCCTGGGTGCGTTACATTGACAGAGTGGGGTCAGTGTGTTCTTCCCTGAGTGTGTTACATTGACAGAGTGGGGTCAGTCTGCTCTTTACAGAGTGTGTTACATTGACAGAGTGGGGTCAGTCTGCTCTTCCCTGGGTGCGTTACATTGACAGAGTGGGGTCAGTATGCTCTTCCCTGGGTGTGTTACATTGACAGAACAGGGTCCGTCTGACTTTCCCTGGGTGTGTTACATTGACAGAGTGAGGTTAGTCTGCTCTTCCCTGGGTGTGTTACATTGACAGATTGAGGTCCGTCTGCTCTTCCCAGTGTGTGTTACATTGACAGAATTGGGTCAGCCTGATCTTCCCTTGGTTGATAACGTTGAGAGAAAGGGGTCAGTCTGCTCTTCCCTGGCTGTGTTACATTGACAGAGAGTGGTCAGTCTGCTCTTCCCTAGGTGGGTTACATTGAAAGTATGGGGTCAGTCTGCTCTTCCTTGGGTGTGTTACATTGACAGAGTGGGGTCAGTCTGCTCTTCCCTGGGTGTGTTACATTGACAGAGAGGGGTCAGTCTGCTCTTCCCTGGATGTGTTACATTGAAAGTGTGGGGTCAGTCTGCTCGTCCCTGGGTGTGTTACATTGACAGAACAGGGTCCGTCTGACTTTCCCTGAGTGTGTTACATTGACAGAGTGAGGTCCGTCTGCTCTTCCCTGGGTTTGTTACATTGACAGAGTGGGGTCAGTCTTCTCTTCCCTGGGTGTGTTACATTGACAGATTGGGGTCAGTCTGCTCTTCCCTGAGTGTGTTACATTGACAGAGTGGGGTCAGTCTGTTCTTCCTTGGGTGTGTTGAATTGACTGTGTTGGGTCAGTCTGCTCTTCCTTGGGTGTGTTACATTGACAGAGTGGCGTCAGTCTGTTCTTCCCTGGGAGTGTGACAGTGACAGGGTGGTGTCAGTCTGCTTTCCCCTGGGTGTGTTCCATTGACAGAGTGGGGTCAGTCTGCTCTTCCCTGGGTGTGTTAAATTGACAGAGTGGGGTCAGTCTGTTCTTCCCTTGGTGTGTTACATTGACAGAGTGGTATCTGTCTGCTCTTCCCTGGGTGTGTTACATTGACAGAGTGGGGTCAGTCTGTTCTCCCATTGTGTGTTACATTGACAGAGTGGGGTCAGTCTGCTCTTCCCAGGGTGTGTTACATTGACAGATTGGGGTCAGTCTGCTCTTCCCAGGGTGTGTTACATTGACAGAGTGGGGTCAGTCTGCTCTTCCCTGGGTGTGTTACATTGACAGAGTGCGGTCAGTGTGCTCTTCCCTGGGGGCGTGACATTGACAGAGTGGGTTCAGTTTGCTCTTCCCTGGGTGTGTTACATTGACAGAGTGGGGTCAGTCTGCTCTTCCCTGGGTGCGTGACATTTACAGAGTGGGGTCAGTCTGCTCTTCCCTGGGTGTTTTACATTGACAGATTGGGGTCAGTCTGCTCTTCCCTGGGTGTGTTACATTGACAGAGTGGGGACAGTCTGCTCTTCCCTGGGTGTGTTACATTGACAGAGTGAGGTCAGTCTGCTCTACCCTGGGTGTATTACATTGACAGAGTGGGGTCAGTCTACTCTTCCCTGGGTGTCTTACATTGACAGAGTGGGGTCAGTCTGCTCTTCCCTGGGTGTGTTACATTGACAGAGTGGGGTCAGTCTGCTCTTCCCTGGGTGTGATATACTGACAGAGTGGGGTCAGTCTGCTCTTCCCTGGGTGATTTAAATTGACAGAGTGGGATCATTCCGCTCTACCCTGGGTGCGTTACATTGACAGAGGGGGGTCAATCTTCTCTTCCCTGGGTGCGTTACATTGACAGAGTGGGGTCAGTGTGTTCTTCCCTGAGTGTGTTACATTGACAGAGTGGGGTCAGTCTGCTCTTGCCTGGGTGTGTTACATTGACAGAGTGGGGTCAGTCTGCTCTTCCCTGGGTCTGTGATATTGACAGAGTGGGGTCAGTCTGCTCTTCCCTGGGTGCGTTACATTGACAGAGGGGGTCAGTATGCTCTTCCCTGGGTGTGTTACATTGACAGAACAGGGTCCGTCTGACTTTCCCTGGGTGTGTTACATTGACAGAGTGAGGTTAGTCTGCTCTTCCCTGGGTGTGTTACATTGACAGATTGAGGTCCGTCTGCTCTTCCCTGGGTGTGTTACAATGACAGAGTGGGGTCAGTCTGCTCTTCCCTGGGTGTGTTACATTGACAGAGTGGGGTCAGTCTGCTCTTCCCAGTGTGTGTCACATTGACAGAGTTGGGTCAGTCTGATCTTCCCTTGGTTTATAACGTTGAGAGAAACGGGTCAGTCTGCTCTTCCCTGGCTGTGTTACATTGACAGAGAGAGGTCAGTCTGCTCTTCCCTCGGTGGGTTACATTGAAAGTATGGGGTCAGTCTGCTCTTCCCTGGGTGTGTTACATTGACACAGTGGGGTCAATCTGCTCTTCCCTGGGTGTGTTACATTGACAGTGCGCGGTCAGTCTGCTCTTCCCTGGGTGCGTGACATTGACAGAGTGGGGTCAGTCTGCTCTTCCCTGGGTGTGTTACATTGACAGAGTGGGGTCAGTCTGCTCTTCCCTGGGTGTGTTACATTGACAGAGAGGGGTCAGTCTGCTCTTCCCTGGGTGTTTTACATTGACAGAGTGGGGTCAGTCTGTTCTTCCCTGGGAGTGTAACAGTGACAGGGTGGTGTCAGTCTGCTCTTCCCTGGGTGTGTTATATTGACAGAGTGGGGTCAGTCTGCCCTTCCCTGGGTGTGTTACATTGACAGAGTGGGGTCAGTCTGCTCTTTACAGAGTGTGTTACATTGACAGAGTGGGGTCAGTCTGCTCTTCCCTGGGTGCGTTACATTGACAGAGTGGGGTCAGTATGCTCTTCCCTGGGTGTGTTACATTGACAGAACAGGGTCCGTCTGACTTTCCCTGGGTGTGTTACATTGACAGAGTGAGGTTAGTCTGCTCTTCCCTGGGTGTGTTACATTGACAGATTGAGGTCCGTCTGCTCTTCCCAGTGTGTGTTACATTGACAGAGTTGGGTCAGTCTGATCTTCCCTTGGTTTATAACGTTGAGAGAAAGGGGTCAGTCTGCTCTTCCCTGGCTGTGTTACATTGACAGAGAGAGGTCAGTCTGCTCTTCCCTAGGTGGGTTACATTGAAAGTATGGGGTCAGTCTGCTCTTCCCTGGGTGTGTTACATTGACACAGTGGGGTCAATCTGATCTTCCCTGGGTGTGTTCCATTGACAGTGCGCGATCAGTCTGCTCTTCCCTGGGTGCGTGACATTGACAGAGTGGGGTCAGTCTGCTCTTCCTTGGGTGTGTTACATTGACAGTGTGGGGTCAGTCTGCTCTTCCCTGGGTGTGTTACATTGACAGAGAGGGGTCAGTCTGCTCTTCCCTGGATGTGTTACATTGAAAGTGTGGGGTCAGTCTGCTCGTCCCTGGGTGTGTAACATTGACAGAGTGGGGTCAGTCTGCTCTTCCCTGGGTTTGTTACATTGACAGAGTGGGGTCAGTCTTCTCTTCCCTGGGTGTGTAACATTGACAGAGTGGGGTCAGTCTGTTCTTCCTTGGGTGTGTTGAATTGACTGTGTTGGGTCAGTCTGCTCTTCTATGGGTGTGTTACATTGACAGAGTGGCGTCAGTCTGTTCTTCCCTGGGAGTGTAACAGTGACAGGGTGGTGTCAGTCTGCTCTCCCCTGGGTGTGTTCCATTGACAGAGTGGGGTCAGTCTGCTCTTCCCTGGGTGTGTTAAATTGACAGAGTGGGGTCAGTCTGTTCTTCCCTTGGTAGGTGTTACATTGACAGAGTGGTATCTGTCTGCTCTTCCCTGGGTGTGTTACATTGACAGAGTGGGGTCAGTCTGTTCTCCCATTGTGTGTTACATTGACAGAGTGGGGTCAGTCTGCTCTTCCCAGGGTGTGTTACATTGACAGATTGGGGTCAGTCTGTTCTCCCATTGTGTGTTACATTGACAGAGTGGGGTCAGTCTGCTCTTCCCAGGGTGTGTTACATTGACAGATTGGGGTCAGTCTGCTCTTCCCAGGGTGTGTTACATTGACAGAGTGGGGTCAGTCTGCTCTTCCCAGGGTGTGTTACATTGACAGAGTGTGGTCAGTGTGCTCTTCCCTGGGGGCGTGACATTGACAGAGTGGGGTCAGTTTGCTCTTCCCTGGGTGTGTTACATTGACAGAGTGGGGTCAGTCTGCTCTTCCCTGGGTGCGTGACATTTACAGAGTGGGGTCAGTCTGCTCTTCCCTGGGTGTTTTACATTGACAGATTGGGGTCAGTCTGCTCTTCCCTGGGTGTGTTACATTGACAGAGTGGGGACAGTCTGCTCTTCCCTGGGTGTGTTACATTGACAGAGTGGGGTCAGTCTGCTCTTCCCTGGGTGCGTGACATTTACAGAGTGGGGTCAGTCTGCTCTACCCTGGGTGTATTACATTGACAGAGTGGGGTCAGTCTACTCTTCCCTGGGTGTCTTACATTGACAGAGTGGGGTCAGTCTGCTCTTCCCTGGGTGTGTTACATTGACAGAGTGGGGTCAGTCTGCTCTTCCCAATGTGTGTTACATTGACAGAGTGGGGTCAGTCTACTCTTCCCTGGGTGTGATATACTGACAGAGTGGGGTCAGTCTGCTCTTCCCTGGGTGATTTAAATTGACAGAGTGGGGTCAATCTTCTCTTCCCTGGGTGCGTTACATTGACAGAGTGGGGTCAGTGTGTTCTTCCCTGAGTGTGTTACATTGACAGAGTGGGGTCAGTCTGCTCTTCCCTGGGTGTGTTACATTGACAGAGTGGGGTCAGTCTGCTATTCCCTGTGTCTGTGATATTGACAGAGTGGGGTCAGTCTGCTCTTCCCTGGGTGCGTTACATTGACAGAGGGGGTCAGTATGCTCTTCCCTGGGTGTGTTACATTGACAGAACAGGGTCCGTCTGACTTTCCCTGGGTGTGTTACATTGACAGAGTGAGGTTAGTCTGCTCTTCCCTGGGTGTGTTACATTGACAGATTGAGGTCCGTCTGCTCTTCCCTGGGTGTGTTACAATGACAGAGTGGGGTCAGTCTGCTCTTCCCTGGGTGTGTTACATTGACAGAGTGGGGTCAGTCTGCTCTTCCCAGTGTGTGTCACATTGACAGAGTTGGGTCAGTCTGATCTTCCCTTGGTTTATAACGTTGAGAGAAACGGGTCAGTCTGCTCTTCCCTGGCTGTGTTACATTGACAGAGAGAGGTCAGTCTGCTCTTCCCTCGGTGGGTTACATTGAAAGTATGGGGTCAGTCTGCTCTTCCCTGGGTGTGTTACATTGACACAGTGGGGTCAATCTGCTCTTCCCTGGGTGTGTTACATTGACAGTGCGCGGTCAGTCTGCTCTTCCCTGGGTGCGTGACATTGACAGAGTGGGGTCAGTCTGCTCTTCCCTGGGTGTGTTACATTGACAGAGTGGGGTCAGTCTGCTCTTCCCTGGGTGTGTTACATTGACAGAGAGGGGTCAGTCTGCTCTTCCCTGGGTGTTTTACATTGACAGAGTGGGGTCAGTCTGTTCTTCCCTGGGAGTGTAACAGTGACAGGGTGGTGTCAGTCTGCTCTCCCCTGGGTGTGTTCCATTGACAGAGTGGGGTCAGTCTGCTCTTCCCTAGGTGTGTTAAATTGACAGAGTGGGGTCAGTCTGTTCTCCCATTGTGTGTTACATTGACAGAGTGGGGTCAGTCTGCTCTTCCCTGGGTGTGTTACAATGACAGAATGGGGTCAATGTGCACTTCACTGGGTGGGTTACATTGACAGAGTGGGGTATGTCTGCAGTTCACTGTGTGAGTAACTTTGCAGAAGAGGTCATTCTGCTCTTCTCTGGGTGTGTTACAGTGACAGAGTGGGGTCAGTCTGCTCTTCCCAGGGTGTGTTACATTGACAGATTGGGGTCAGTCTGCTCTTCCCAGGGTGTGTTACATTGTCAGAGTGGGGTCAGTCTGCTCTTCCCTGTGTGTGTTACATTGACAGAGTGCGGTCAGTGTGCTCTTCCCTGGGTGCGTGACATTGACAGAGTGGGGTCAGTTTGCTCTTCCCTGGGTGTGTTACATTGACAGAGTGGGGTCAGTCTGCTCTTCCCTGGGTGCGTGACATTTACAGAGTGGGGTCAGTCTGCTCTTCCCTGGGTGTTTTACATTGACAGAGTGGGGTCAGTCTGCTCTTCCCTGGGTGCGTTACATTGACAGAGTGGGGACAGTCTGCTCTTCCCTGGGTGTGTTACATTGACAGAGTGTGGTCAGTCTGCTCTACCCTGGGTGTATTACATTGACAGAGTGGGGTCAGTCTACTCTTCCCTGGGTGTGTTACATTGACACAGTGGGTCAGTCTGTTTTTCCCTGGGTGTGTTACATTGACAGAGTGAGGGTCAGTCTGCACTTCCCAGGGTGTGTTACATTGACAGAGTGTGGTCAGTCTGCTCTTCGCAGGGCGTGTCACATTGACAGAGTGGGTTCAGTCTGCTCTTTTATGTGTGGGTTACATTGACAGAATGAATTAAGTCGGCTCTTCCCTGCGTGTGTTGCAATGACAGAGTGGGGTCAGTCTGATCTTCCCTGGTTGTGTTACATTGACAAAGTAAGTTCAGTCTGCTCTTCCCTGGGTGTGTTACATTGACAGAGTGGGGTCAGTCTGCTCTTCCCTGGGTGTGTTACATTGACAGAGTGAGGTCCGTCTGCTCTTCCCTGGGTTTGTTACATTGACAGAGTGGGGTCAGTCTTCTCTTCCCTGGGTGTGTTACATTGACAGAATGGGGTCAGTCTGCACTTCCCTGAGTGTGTTACATTGACAGAGTGGGGTCAGTCTGTTCTTCCTTGGGTGTGTTGAATTGACTGTGTTGGGTCAGTCTGCTCTTCCTTGGGTGTGTTAAATTGACAGAGTGGGGTCAGTCTGTTCTTCCCTTGGTGTGTTACATTGACAGAGTGGTATCTGTCTGCTCTTCCCTGGGTGTGTTACATTGACAGAGTGGGGTCAGTCTGTTCTCCCATTGTGTGTTACATTGACAGAGTGGGGTTAGTCTGCTCTTCCCTGGGTGTGTTACATTGACAGAGTGGGGTCAGTCTGTTCTTCCCTGGGTGCGTGACATTGACAGAGTGGGGTCAGTCTGCTCTTCCCTCGGTGTTTTACATTGACAGAGTGGGGTAAGACTGCAGTTCACTGTGTGAGTAACTTTGCAGAAGAGGTCATTCTGCTCTTCTCTGGGTGTGTTACAGTGACAGAGTGGGGTCAGTCTGCTCTTCCCAGGGTGTGTTACATTGACAGATTGGGGTCAGTCTGCTCTTCCCAGGGTGTGTTACATTGACAGAGTGGGGTCAGTCTGCTCTTCCCTGGGTGTGTTACATTGACAGAGTGCGGTCAGTGTGCTCTTCACTGGGTGCGTGACATTGACAGAGTGGGGTCAGTTTGCTCTTCCCTGGGTGTGTTACATTGACAGAGTGGGGTCAGTCTGCTCTTCCCTGGGTGCGTGACATTTACAGAGTGGGGTCAGTCTGCTCTTCCCTGGGTGTTTTACATTGACAGAGTGGGGACAGTCTGCTCTTCCCTGGGTGTGTTACATTGACAGAGTGAGGTCAGTCTGCTCTACCCTGGGTGTATTACATTGACAGAGTGGGGTCAGTCTACTCTTCCCTGGGTGTCTTACATTGACAGAGTGGGGTCAGTCTGCTCTTCCCTGGGTGTGTTACATTGACAGAGTGGGGTCAGTCTGCTCTTCCCTGGGTGTGATATACTGACAGAGTGGTGTCAGTCTGCTCTTCCCTGGGTGATTTAAATTGACAGAGTGGGGTCATTCCGCTCTACCCTGGGTGCGTTACATTGACAGAGGGGGGTCAATCTTCTCTTCCCTGGGTGCGTTACATTGACACATGTGGGGTCAGTGTGTTCTTCCCTGAGTGTGTTACATTGACAGAGTGGGGTCAGTCTGCTCTTCCCTGGGTGTGTTACATTGACAGAGTGGGGTCAGTCTGCTCTTCCCTGGGTCTGTGATATTGACAGAGTGGGGTCAGTCTGCTCTTCGCTGGGTGCGTTACATTGACAGAGTGGGGTCAGTATGCTCTTCCCTGGGTGTGTTACATTGACAGAACAGGGTCCGTCTGACTTTCCCTGGGTGTGTTACATTGACAGAGTGAGGTTAGTCTGCTCTTCCCTGGGTGTGTTACATTGACAGATTGAGGTCCGTCTGCTCTTCCCTGGGTGTGTTACAATGACAGAGTGGGGTCAGTCTGCTCTTCCCTGGGTGTGTTACATTGACAGAGTGGGGTCAGTCTGCTCTTCCCAGTGTGTGTTACATTGACAGAGTTGGGTCAGTCTGATCTTCCCTTGGTTTATAAGGTTGAGAGAAAGGGGTCAGTCTGCTCTTCCCTGGCTGTGTTACATTGACAGAGAGAGGTCAGTCTGCTCTTCCCTCGGTGGGTTACATTGAAAGTATGGGGTCAGTCTGCTCTTCCCTGGGTGTGTTACATTGACACAGTGGGGTCAATCTGCTCTTCCCTGGGTGTGTTACATTGACAGTTCGCGGTCAGTCTGCTCTTCCCTGCGTGCGAGACATTGACAGAGTGGGGTCAGTCTGCTCTTCCCTGGGTGTGTTACATTGACAGAGAGGGGTCAGTCTGCTCTTCCCTGGATGTGTTACATTGAAAGTGTGGGGTCAGTCTGCTCGTCCCTGGGTGTGTTACAGTGACAGAGTGGGGTCGGTCTGCTCTTCCCAGGGTGCGTTAGATTGACAGACTGGGGTCAGTCTGCTCTTCCCTGGGTGGGTTACGTTGACTGAGTGCGGTCAGTCTGCTCTTCCCTGCGTCTGTTACATTGACAGAGTGGGGTCAGTGTGCTCTTCCCTGGGTTTGTTACATTGACAGAGTGGCGTCAGTCTGCTCTTCCCTGGGTGTGTTACAGTGACAGAGTGGGGTCAGTCTGCTCTTCCCAGGGTGTGTTACATTGACAGAGTGGGGTCAGTCTGCTCTTCCCTGGGTGTGTTACATTGACAGCGAGCAGTCAGTGTGCTCTTCCCTGGGTGCGTGACATTGACAGAGTGGGGTCAGTCTGCTCTTCCCTGGGTGTGTTACATTGACAGAGTGGGGTCAGTCTGTTCTTCCCTGGCTGCGTGACATTGACAGAGTGGGGTCAGTCTACCCTTCCCTGGGCGTGTTACATTGACAGAGTGGGGTCAGTCTGCTCTTCCCTGGGTGTGTTACATTGACAGAGTGGGGACAGTCTACTCTTCCCTGGGTGTGTTACATTGACAGAGTGAGGTCAGTCTGCTCTACCCTGGGTGTATTATATTGACAGAGTGGGGTCAGTCTACTCTTCCCTGGGTGTGTTACATTGACTGAGTGGGGTCAGTCTGATCTTCCCTGGGTGTGTTACATTGACAGAGTGGGGTCAGTCTGCTCTTCCCTGGGTGTGATATACTGACAGAGTGGGGTCAGTCTGCTCTTCCCTGGGTGTGTTACATTGACACAGTGGGGTCAGTCTGTTTTTTCTGGGTGTGTTACATTGACAGATTGGGGTCAGTCTGCTCTTCCCTGGCTGTGTTACATTGACAGAGTGGGGTCAGTCTGCTCTTTTATGGGTGGGTTACATTGACAGAGTGGGGTCAGTCTGCTCTTCCCTGGGTGTGGTACATTGAAAGAGTGGGGTCAGTCTGCTCTTCCCTGGGAGGGTTACATTGACAGAGTGGGGTCAGTCTTCTCTTCCCTGGGTGTGTTACATTGACTGATTGGGGTCAGACTGCTCTTCCCCAAGTGTGTTATATTGACACAGTGGGGTCAGTCTGCTCTTCCCTTAGTGTGTTACAATGACAGAGTGTGGTCTGTGCGCACTTCCCTGGTTGTGTTACATTAACAGAGTGGGGGTCAGTCTGCTCTTCCCAGGGTGTGTTGCATTGACAGGTGTGGTCAGTCTGCTCTTTCCAGGGCGTGTCACATTGACAGAGTGGGGTCAGTCTGTTCTTTTATGGGAGGGTTACATTGATTGAGTGGGGTCAATCTGCTCTTCCCTGGGTGTGTTATATTGACAGAGTGGGGTCAGTCTGTTCTTCCCTGGGTGTGTTTCATTGACAGAGTGGGTTCAGTCTGCTCTTCCCTGGGTGTGTTACATTGACAGAGTGGGGACAGTCTTTTCTCCCAGGGTTTGTTACATTGACAGAGTGGGGTCAGTCTGCTCTTCCCTTGCTGTGTTACAATGACAGAGTGGGGTCAGTGTGCACTTCCCTGTGTGTGTTACATTGACAGAGTGGGGGTCAGTCTGCTCTTCCCAGGGTGTGTTACATTGACAGAGTGTGGTCAGTCTGCTCTTCCCAGGGCGTGTCACATTGACAGAGTGGGGCCAGTCTGCTCTTTTATTGGTGGGTTACATTGACAGAATGAATTCAGTCTGCTCTTCCCTGCGTGTGTTGCATTGACAGAGTGGGGTCAGTCTGATCTTCCCTGGTTGTGTTACATTGACAGAGTGGGGTCAGTCTTCTCTTCCCTGGGTGTGTTACATTGTCAGATTGGGGTCAGTCTGCTCTTCCCTGAGTGTGTTACATTGACAGAGTGGGGTCAGTCTCTTCTTCCCTGGGAGTGTTACAGTGACAGGGTGGTGTCAGTCTGCTCTCCCCTGGGTGTGTTCCATTGACAGAGTGGGGTCAGTCTGCTCTTCCCTGGGTGTGTAAAATTGACAGAGTGGGGTCAGACTGTTCTTCCCTTGGTGTGTTACGTTGACAGAGTGGTATCTGTCTGCTCTTCCCTGGGTGTGTTACATTGACAGAGTGGGGTCAGTCTGTTCTCCCATTGTGTGTTACATTGACAGAGTGGGGTCAGTCTGCTCTTCCCTGGGTGTGTTACAATGACAGAGTGGGGTCAATGTGCACTTCACTGGGTGGGTTACATTGACAGAGTGGGGTAAGTCTGCAGTTCACTGTGTGAGTAACTTTGCAGAAGAGGTCATTCTGCTCTTCTCTGGGTGTGTTACATTGACAGAGTGAGGTCAGTCTGCTCTTCCCTGGGTTTGTTACATTGACAGAGTTTGGTCAGTCTGCTCTTCCCAGGGTGTGTTACATTGACAGAGTTGGGTCAGTGTGCTCTTCCCAGGGCGTGTCACATTGACAGAGTGGGGACAGTCTGCTCTTTTATGGGTGGGTTACATTGACAGAGTGGGGTCAGTCTGCTCATCCCTGGGTGTGTTACATTGACAGAGTGGGGTCAGTCTGATCTTCCCTGGTTGTGTTACATTGACAGAGTGGGGTCAGTCTTCTCTTCCCTGGGTGTGTTACATTGACAGATTGGGGTCAGTCTGCTCTTCCCCAAGTTTGTTACATTGACACAGTGGGGTCAGTCTGTTCTTCCCTGGGTGTGTTACATTGACAGAGTGGGGTCAGTCTGCTCTTCCCTGGCTGTGTTACATTGACAGAGTGGGGTCAGTCTGCTCTTCCCTGGGTGTGTTACATTGACTGATTGGGGTCAGACTGCTCTTCCCCAAGTGTGTTACATTGACACAGTGGGGTCAGTCTGCTCTTCCCTTAGTGTGTTACAATGACAGAGTGTGGTCTGTGCGCACTTCCCTGGGTGTGTTACATTAACAGAGTGGGGGTCAGTCTGCTCTTCCCAGTGTGTGTTGCATTGACAGGTGTGGTCAGTCTGCTCTTCCCAGGGCGTGTCACATTGACAGAGTGGGGTCAGTCTGCTCTTTTATGGGAGGGTTACATTGACTGAGTGGGTTCAATCTGCTCTTCCCTGGGTGTGTTATATTGACAGAGTGGGGTCAGTCTGTTCTTCCCTGGGTGTGTTTCATTGACAGAGTGGGTTCAGTCTGCTCTTCCCTGGGTGTGTTACATTGACAGAGTGGGGACAGTCTTTTCTCCCAGGGTTTGTTACATTGACAGAGTGGGGTCAGTCTGCTCTTCCCTTGCTGTGTTACAATGACAGAGTGGGGTCAGTGTGCACTTCCCTGTGTGTGTTACATTGACAGAGTGGGGGTCAGTCTGCTCTTCCCAGGGTGTGTTACATTGACAGAGTGTGGTCAGTCTGCTCTTCCCAGGGCGTGTCACATTGACAGAGTGGGGCCAGTCTGCTCTTTTATGGGTGGGTTACATTGACAGAATGAATTCAGTCTGCTCTTCCCTGCGTGTGTTGCATTGACAGAGTGGGGTCAGTCTGATCTTCCCTGGTTGTGTTACATTGACAGAGTGAGTTCAGTCTGCTCTTCCCTGGGTGTGTTACATCGACAGAGTGGGGTCAGTCTGCTCTTCCCTGGGTGTGTTACATTGACAGAGTGAGGTCCGTCTGCTCTTCCCTGGGTTTGTTACATTGACAGAGTGGGGTCAGTCTTCTCTTCCCTGGGTGTGTTACATTGACAGATTGGGGTCAGTCTGCTCTTCCCTGAGTGTGTTACATTGACAGAGTGGGGTCAGTCTGTTCTTCCTTGGGTGTGTTGAATTGACAGAGAGGCGTCAGTCTGTTCTTCCCTGGGAGTGTTACAGTGACAGGGTGGTGTCAGTCTGCTCTCCCCTGGGTGTGTTCCATTGACAGAGTGGGGTCAGTCTGCTCTTCCCTGGGTGTGTTACATTGACAGAGTGGGGTCAGTCTGTTCTCCCATTGTGTGTTACATTGACAGAGTGGGGTCAGTCTGCTCTTCCCTGGGTGTGTTACATTGACAGAGTGGGGTCAGTCTACTCTTCCCTGGGTGTCTTACATTGACAGAGTGGGGTCAGTCTGCTCTTCCCTGGGTGTGTTACATTGACAGAGTGGGGTCAGTCTGCTCTTCCCTGGGTGTGATATACTGACAGAGTGGGGTCAGTCTGCTCTTCCCTGGGTGATTTAAATTGACAGAGTGGGGTCATTCCGCTCTACCCTGGGTGCGTTACATTGACAGAGGGGGGTCAATCTTCTCTTCCCTGGGTGCGTTACATTGACACATGTGGGGTCAGTGTGTTCTTCCCTGAGTGTGTTACATTGACAGAGTGGGGTCAGTCTGCTCTTCCCTGGGTGTGTTACATTGACAGAGTGGGGTCAGTCTGCTCTTCCCTGGGTGCGTTACATTGACAGAGTGGGGTCAGTATGCTCTTCCCTGGGTGTGTTACATTGACAGAACAGGGTCCGTCTGACTTTCCCTGGGTGTGTTACATTGATAGAGTGAGGTTAGTCTGCTCTTCCCTGGGTGTGTTACATTGACAGATTGAGGTCCGTCTGCTCTTCCCTGGGTGTGTTACAATGACAGAGTGGAGTCAGTCTGCTCTTCCCTGGGTGTGTTACATTGACAGAGTGGGGTCAGTCTGCTCTTCCCAGTGTGTGTTACATTGACAGAGTTGGGTCAGTCTGATCTTCCCTTGGTTTATAAGGTTGAGAGAAAGGGGTCAGTCTGCTCTTCCCTGGCTGTGTTACATTGACAGAGAGAGGTCAGTCTGCTCTTCCCTCGGTGGGTTACATTGAAAGTATGGGGTCAGTCTGCTCTTCCCTGGGTGTGTTACATTGACACAGTGGGGTCAATCTGCTCTTCCCTGGGTGTGTTACATTGACAGTTCGCGGTCAGTCTGCTCTTCCCTGCGTGCGAGACATTGACAGAGTGGGGTCAGTCTGCTCTTCCCTGGGTGTGTTACATTGACAGAGTGGGGTCAGTCTGCTCTTCCCTGGGTGTGTTACATTGACAGAGAGGGGTCAGTCTGCTCTTCCCTGGATGTGTTACATTGAAAGTGTGGGGTCAGTCTGCTCGTCCCTGGGTGTGTTACAGTGACAGAGTGGGGTCGGTCTGCTCTTCCCAGGGTGCGTTAGATTGACAGACTGGGGTCAGTCTGCTCTTCCCTGGGTGGGTTACGTTGACTGAGTGCGGTCAGTCTGCTCTTCCCTGCGTCTGTTACATTGACAGAGTGGGGTCAGTGTGCTCTTCCCTGGGTTTGTTACATTGACAGAGTGGCGTCAGTCTGCTCTTCCCTGGGTGTGTTACAGTGACAGAGTGGGGTCAGTCTGCTCTTCCCAGGGTGTGTTACATTGACAGAGTGGGGTCAGTCTGCTCTTCCCTGGGTGTGTTACATTGACAGAGAGCAGTCAGTGTGCTCTTCCCTGGGTGCGTGACATTGACAGAGTGGGGTCAGTCTACCCTTCCCTGGGCGTGTTACATTGACAGAGTGGGGTCAGTCTGCTCTTCCCTGGGTGTGTTACATTGACAGAGTGGGGACAGTCTACTCTTCCCTGGGTGTGTTACATTGACAGAGTGAGGTCAGTCTGCTCTACCCTGGGTGTATTATATTGACAGAGTGGGGTCAGTCTACTCTTCCCTGGGTGTGTTACATTGACAGAGTGGGGTCAGTCTGATCTTCCCTGGGTGTGTTACATTGACAGAGTGGGGTCAGTCTGCTCTTCCCTGGGTGTGATATACTGACAGAGTGGGGTCAGTCTGCTCTTCCCTGGGTGTGTTACATTGACACAGTGGGGTCAGTCTGTTTTTTCTGGGTGTGTTACATTGACAGATTGGGGTCAGTCTGCTCTTCCCTGGCTGTGTTACATTGACAGAGTGGGGTCAGTCTGCTCTTTTATGGGTGGGTTACATTGACAGAGTGGGGTCAGTCTGCTCTTCCCTGGGTGTGGTACATTGAAAGAGTGGGGTCAGTCTGCTCTTCCCTGGGAGGGTTTCATTGACAGAGTGGGGTCAGTCTTCTCTTCCCTGGGTGTGTTACATTGACTGATTGGGGTCAGACTGCTCTTCCCCAAGTGTGTTATATTGACACAGTGGGGTCAGTCTGCTCTTCCCTTAGTGTGTTACAATGACAGAGTGTGGTCTGTGCGCACTTCCCTGGTTGTGTTACATTAACAGAGTGGGGGTCAGTCTGCTCTTCCCAGGGTGTGTTGCATTGACAGGTGTGGTCAGTCTGCTCTTTCCAGGGCGTGTCACATTGACAGAGTGGGGTCAGTCTGTTCTTTTATGGGAGGGTTACATTGATTGAGTGGGGTCAATCTGCTCTTCCCTGGGTGTGTTATATTGACAGAGTGGGGTCAGTCTGTTCTTCCCTGGGTGTGTTTCATTGACAGAGTGGGTTCAGTCTGCTCTTCCCTGGGTGTGTTACATTGACAGAGTGGGGACAGTCTTTTCTCCCAGGGTTTGTTACATTGACAGAGTGGGGTCAGTCTGCTCTTCCCTTGCTGTGTTACAATGACAGAGTGGGGTCAGTGTGCACTTCCCTGTGTGTGTTACATTGACAGAGTGGGGGTCAGTCTGCTCTTCCCAGGGTGTGTTACATTGACAGAGTGTGGTCAGTCTGCTCTTCCCAGGGCGTGTCACATTGACAGAGTGGGGCCAGTCTGCTCTTTTATGGGTGGGTTACATTGACAGAATGAATTCAGTCTGCTCTTCCCTGCGTGTGTTGCATTGACAGAGTGGGGTCAGTCTGATCTTCCCTGGTTGTGTTACATTGACAGAGTGAGTTCAGTCTGCTCTTCCCTGGGTGTGTTACATCGACAGAGTGGGGTCAGTCTGCTCTTCCCTGGGTGTGTTACATTGACAGAGTGAGGCCGGTCTGCTCTTCCCTAGGTTTGTTACATTGACAGAGTGGGGTCAGTCTTCTCTTCCCTGGGTGTGTTACATTGTCAGATTGGGGTCAGTCTGCTCTTCCCTGAGTGTGTTACATTGACAGAGTGGGGTCAGTCTCTTCTACCTTGGGTGTGTTGAATTGACTGTGTTGGGTCAGTCTGCTCTTCCCTGGGTGTGTTACATTGACAGAGAGGCGTCAGTCTGCTCTCCCCTGGGTGTGTTCCATTGACAGAGTGGGGTCAGTCTGCTCTTCCCTGGGTGTGTTAAATTGACAGAGTGGGGTCAGTCTGTTCTTCCCTTGGTGTGTTACATTGACAGAGTGGTATCTGTCTGCTCTTCCCTGGGTGTGTTACATTGACAGAGTGGGGTCAGTCTGTTCTCCCATTGTGTGTTACATTGACAGAGTGGGGTCAGTCTGCTCTTCCCTGGGTGTGTTACAATGACAGAGTGGGGTCAATGTGCACTTCACTGGGTGGGTTACATTGACAGAGTGGGGTAAGTCTGCAGTTCACTGTGTGAGTAACTTTGCAGAAGAGGTCATTCTGCTCTTCTCTGGGTGTGTTACATTGACAGAGTGAGGTCAGTCTGCTCTTCCCTGGGTTTGTTACATTGACAGAGTTTGGTCAGTCTGCTCTTCCCAGGGTGTGTGACATTGACAGAGTTGGGTCAGTGTGCTCTTCCCAGGGCGTGTCACATTGACAGAGTGGGGACAGTCTGCTCTTTTATGGGTGGGTTACATTGACAGAGTGGGGTCAGTCTGCTCATCCCTGGGTGTGTTACATTGACAGAGTGGGGTCAGTCTGATCTTCCCTGGTTGTGTTACATTGACAGAGTGGGGTCAGTCTTCTCTTCCCTGGGTGTGTTACATTGACAGATTGGGGTCAGTCTGCTCTTCCCCAAGTTTGTTACATTGACACAGTGGGGTCAGTCTGTTCTTCCCTGGGTGTGTTACATTGACAGAGTGGGGTCAGTCTGCTCTTCCCTGGCTGTGTTACATTGACAGAGTGGGGTCAGTCTGCTCTTCCCTGGGTGTGTTACATTGACTGATTGGGGTCAGACTGCTCTTCCCCAAGTGTGTTAGATTGACACAGTGGGGTCAGTCTGCTCTTCCCTTAGTGTGTTACAATGACAGAGTGTGGTCTGTGCGCACTTCCCTGGGTGTGTTACATTAACAGAGTGGGGGTCAGTCTGCTCTTCCCAGGTTGTGTTGCATTGACAGGTGTGGTCAGTCTGCTCTTCCCAGGGCGTGTCACATTGACAGAGTGGGGTCAGTCTGCTCTTTTATGGGAGGGTTACATTGACTGAGTGGGTTCAATCTGCTCTTCCCTGGGTGTGTTATATTGACAGAGTGGGGTCAGTCTGTTCTTCCCTGGGTGTGTTTCATTGACAGAGTGGGTTCAGTCTGCTCTTCCCTGGGGGTGTTACATTGACAGAGTGGGGACAGTCTTTTCTCCCAGGGTTTGTTACATTGACAGAGTGGGGTCAGTCTGCTCTTCCCTTGCTGTGTTACAATGACAGAGTGGGGTCAGTGTGCACTTCCCTGTGTGTGTTACATTGACAGAGTGGGGGTCAGTCTGCTCTTCCCAGGGTGTGTTACATTGACAGAGTGTGGTCAGTCTGCTCTTCCCAGGGCGTGTCACATTGACAGAGTGGGGCCAGTCTGCTCTTTTATGGGTGGGTTACATTGACAGAATGAATTCAGTCTGCTCTTCCCTGCGTGTGTTGCGTTGACAGAGTGGGGTCAGTCTGATCTTCCCTGGTTGTGTTACATTGACAGAGTGAGTTCAGTCTGCTCTTCCCTGGGTGTGTTACATCGACAGAGTGGGGTCAGTCTGCTCTTCCCTGGGTGTGTTACATTGACAGAGTGAGGTCCGTCTGCTCTTCCCTGGGTTTGTTACATTGACAGAGTGGGGTCAGTCTTCTCTTCCCTGGGTGTGTTACATTGACAGATTGGGGTCAGTCTGCTCTTCCCTGAGTGTGTTACATTGACAGAGTGGGGTCAGTCTGCTCTTCCCTGGGTGTGTTACAATGACAGAGTGGGGTCAATGTGCACTTCACTGGGTGGGTTACAATGACAGAGTGGGGTCAATGTGCACTTCACTGGGTGGGTTACATTGACAGAGTGGGGTAAGTCTGCAGTTCACTGTGTGAGTAACTTTGCAGAAGAGGTCATTCTGCTCTTCTCTGGGTGTGTTACATTGACAGAGTGAGGTCAGTCCGCTCTTCCCTGGGTTTGTTATATTGACAGAGTTTGGTCAGTCTGCTCTTCCCAGGGTGTGTTACATTGACAGAGTTGGGTCAGTGTGCTCTTCCCAGGGCGTGTCACATTGACAGAGTGGGGACAGTCTGCTCTTTTATGGGTGGGTTACATTGACAGAGTGGGGTCAGTCTGCTCATCCCTGGGTGTGTTACATTGACAGAGTGGGGTCAGTCTGATCTTCCCTGGTTGTGTTACATTGACAGAGTGGGGTCAGTCTTCTCTTCCCTGGGTGTGTTACATTGACAGATTGGGGTCAGTCTGCTCTTCCCCAAGTTTGTTACATTGACACAGTGGGGTCAGTCTGTTCTTCCCTGGGTGTGTTACATTGACAGAGTGGGGTCAGTCTGCTCTTCCCTGGGTGTGTTACATTGACAGAGAGGGGTCAGTCTGCTCTTCCCTGGATGTGTTACATTGAAAGTGTGGGGTCAGTCTGCTCGTCCCTGGGTGTGTTACAGTGACAGAGTGGGGTCGGTCTGCTCTTCCCAGGGTGCGTTAGATTGACAGACTGGGGTCAGTCTGCTCTTCCCTGGGTGGGTTACGTTGACTGAGTGCGGTCAGTCTGCTCTTCCCTGCGTCTGTTACATTGACAGAGTGGGGTCAGTGTGCTCTTCCCTGGGTTTGTTACATTGACAGAGTGGCGTCAGTCTGCTCTTCCCTGGGTGTGTTACAGTGACAGAGTGGGGTCAGTCTGCTCTTCCCAGGGTGTGTTACATTGACAGAGTGGGGTCAGTCTGCTCTTCCCTGGGTGTGTTACATTGACAGCGAGCAGTCAGTGTGCTCTTCCCTGGGTGCGTGACATTGACAGAGTGGGGTCAGTCTGCTCTTCCCTGGGTGTGTTACATTGACAGAGTGGGGTCAGTCTGTTCTTCCCTGGCTGCGTGACATTGACAGAGTGGGGTCAGTCTACCCTTCCCTGGGCGTGTTACATTGACAGAGTGGGGTCAGTCTGCTCTTCCCTGGGTGTGTTACATTGACAGAGTGGGGACAGTCTACTCTTCCCTGGGTGTGTTACATTGACAGAGTGAGGTCAGTCTGCTCTACCCTGGGTGTATTATATTGACAGAGTGGGGTCAGTCTACTCTTCCCTGGGTGTGTTACATTGACTGAGTGGGGTCAGTCTGATCTTCCCTGGGTGTGTTACATTGACAGAGTGGGGTCAGTCTGCTCTTCCCTGGGTGTGATATACTGACAGAGTGGGGTCAGTCTGCTCTTCCCTGGGTGTGTTACATTGACACAGTGGGGTCAGTCTGTTTTTTCTGGGTGTGTTACATTGACAGATTGGGGTCAGTCTGCTCTTCCCTGGCTGTGTTACATTGACAGAGTGGGGTCAGTCTGCTCTTTTATGGGTGGGTTACATTGACAGAGTGGGGTCAGTCTGCTCTTCCCTGGGTGTGGTACATTGAAAGAGTGGGGTCAGTCTGCTCTTCCCTGGGAGGGTTACATTGACAGAGTGGGGTCAGTCTTCTCTTCCCTGGGTGTGTTACATTGACTGATTGGGGTCAGACTGCTCTTCCCCAAGTGTGTTATATTGACACAGTGGGGTCAGTCTGCTCTTCCCTTAGTGTGTTACAATGACAGAGTGTGGTCTGTGCGCACTTCCCTGGTTGTGTTACATTAACAGAGTGGGGGTCAGTCTGCTCTTCCCAGGGTGTGTTGCATTGACAGGTGTGGTCAGTCTGCTCTTTCCAGGGCGTGTCACATTGACAGAGTGGGGTCAGTCTGTTCTTTTATGGGAGGGTTACATTGATTGAGTGGGGTCAATCTGCTCTTCCCTGGGTGTGTTATATTGACAGAGTGGGGTCAGTCTGTTCTTCCCTGGGTGTGTTTCATTGACAGAGTGGGTTCAGTCTGCTCTTCCCTGGGTGTGTTACATTGACAGAGTGGGGACAGTCTTTTCTCCCAGGGTTTGTTACATTGACAGAGTGGGGTCAGTCTGCTCTTCCCTTGCTGTGTTACAATGACAGAGTGGGGTCAGTGTGCACTTCCCTGTGTGTGTTACATTGACAGAGTGGGGGTCAGTCTGCTCTTCCCAGGGTGTGTTACATTGACAGAGTGTGGTCAGTCTGCTCTTCCCAGGGCGTGTCACATTGACAGAGTGGGGCCAGTCTGCTCTTTTATTGGTGGGTTACATTGACAGAATGAATTCAGTCTGCTCTTCCCTGCGTGTGTTGCATTGACAGAGTGGGGTCAGTCTGATCTTCCCTGGTTGTGTTACATTGACAGAGTGGGGTCAGTCTTCTCTTCCCTGGGTGTGTTACATTGTCAGATTGGGGTCAGTCTGCTCTTCCCTGAGTGTGTTACATTGACAGAGTGGGGTCAGTCTCTTCTTCCCTGGGAGTGTTACAGTGACAGGGTGGTGTCAGTCTGCTCTCCCCTGGGTGTGTTCCATTGACAGAGTGGGGTCAGTCTGCTCTTCCCTGGGTGTGTAAAATTGACAGAGTGGGGTCAGACTGTTCTTCCCTTGGTGTGTTACGTTGACAGAGTGGTATCTGTCTGCTCTTCCCTGGGTGTGTTACATTGACAGAGTGGGGTCAGTCTGTTCTCCCATTGTGTGTTACATTGACAGAGTGGGGTCAGTCTGCTCTTCCCTGGGTGTGTTACAATGACAGAGTGGGGTCAATGTGCACTTCACTGGGTGGGTTACATTGACAGAGTGGGGTAAGTCTGCAGTTCACTGTGTGAGTAACTTTGCAGAAGAGGTCATTCTGCTCTTCTCTGGGTGTGTTACATTGACAGAGTGAGGTCAGTCTGCTCTTCCCTGGGTTTGTTACATTGACAGAGTTTGGTCAGTCTGCTCTTCCCAGGGTGTGTTACATTGACAGAGTTGGGTCAGTGTGCTCTTCCCAGGGCGTGTCACATTGACAGAGTGGGGACAGTCTGCTCTTTTATGGGTGGGTTACATTGACAGAGTGGGGTCAGTCTGCTCATCCCTGGGTGTGTTACATTGACAGAGTGGGGTCAGTCTGATCTTCCCTGGTTGTGTTACATTGACAGAGTGGGGTCAGTCTTCTCTTCCCTGGGTGTGTTACATTGACAGATTGGGGTCAGTCTGCTCTTCCCCAAGTTTGTTACATTGACACAGTGGGGTCAGTCTGTTCTTCCCTGGGTGTGTTACATTGACAGAGTGGGGTCAGTCTGCTCTTCCCTGGCTGTGTTACATTGACAGAGTGGGGTCAGTCTGCTCTTCCCTGGGTGTGTTACATTGACTGATTGGGGTCAGACTGCTCTTCCCCAAGTGTGTTACATTGACACAGTGGGGTCAGTCTGCTCTTCCCTTAGTGTGTTACAATGACAGAGTGTGGTCTGTGCGCACTTCCCTGGGTGTGTTACATTAACAGAGTGGGGGTCAGTCTGCTCTTCCCAGTGTGTGTTGCATTGACAGGTGTGGTCAGTCTGCTCTTCCCAGGGCGTGTCACATTGACAGAGTGGGGTCAGTCTGCTCTTTTATGGGAGGGTTACATTGACTGAGTGGGTTCAATCTGCTCTTCCCTGGGTGTGTTATATTGACAGAGTGGGGTCAGTCTGTTCTTCCCTGGGTGTGTTTCATTGACAGAGTGGGTTCAGTCTGCTCTTCCCTGGGTGTGTTACATTGACAGAGTGGGGACAGTCTTTTCTCCCAGGGTTTGTTACATTGACAGAGTGGGGTCAGTCTGCTCTTCCCTTGCTGTGTTACAATGACAGAGTGGGGTCAGTGTGCACTTCCCTGTGTGTGTTACATTGACAGAGTGGGGGTCAGTCTGCTCTTCCCAGGGTGTGTTACATTGACAGAGTGTGGTCAGTCTGCTCTTCCCAGGGCGTGTCACATTGACAGAGTGGGGCCAGTCTGCTCTTTTATGGGTGGGTTACATTGACAGAATGAATTCAGTCTGCTCTTCCCTGCGTGTGTTGCATTGACAGAGTGGGGTCAGTCTGATCTTCCCTGGTTGTGTTACATTGACAGAGTGAGTTCAGTCTGCTCTTCCCTGGGTGTGTTACATCGACAGAGTGGGGTCAGTCTGCTCTTCCCTGGGTGTGTTACATTGACAGAGTGAGGTCCGTCTGCTCTTCCCTGGGTTTGTTACATTGACAGAGTGGGGTCAGTCTTCTCTTCCCTGGGTGTGTTACATTGACAGATTGGGGTCAGTCTGCTCTTCCCTGAGTGTGTTACATTGACAGAGTGGGGTCAGTCTGTTCTTCCTTGGGTGTGTTGAATTGACAGAGAGGCGTCAGTCTGTTCTTCCCTGGGAGTGTTACAGTGACAGGGTGGTGTCAGTCTGCTCTCCCCTGGGTGTGTTCCATTGACAGAGTGGGGTCAGTCTGCTCTTCCCTGGGTGTGTTACATTGACAGAGTGGGGTCAGTCTGTTCTCCCATTGTGTGTTACATTGACAGAGTGGGGTCAGTCTGCTCTTCCCTGGGTGTGTTACATTGACAGAGTGGGGTCAGTCTACTCTTCCCTGGGTGTCTTACATTGACAGAGTGGGGTCAGTCTGCTCTTCCCTGGGTGTGTTACATTGACAGAGTGGGGTCAGTCTGCTCTTCCCTGGGTGTGATATACTGACAGAGTGGGGTCAGTCTGCTCTTCCCTGGGTGATTTAAATTGACAGAGTGGGGTCATTCCGCTCTACCCTGGGTGCGTTACATTGACAGAGGGGGGTCAATCTTCTCTTCCCTGGGTGCGTTACATTGACACATGTGGGGTCAGTGTGTTCTTCCCTGAGTGTGTTACATTGACAGAGTGGGGTCAGTCTGCTCTTCCCTGGGTGTGTTACATTGACAGAGTGGGGTCAGTCTGCTCTTCCCTGGGTGCGTTACATTGACAGAGTGGGGTCAGTATGCTCTTCCCTGGGTGTGTTACATTGACAGAACAGGGTCCGTCTGACTTTCCCTGGGTGTGTTACATTGATAGAGTGAGGTTAGTCTGCTCTTCCCTGGGTGTGTTACATTGACAGATTGAGGTCCGTCTGCTCTTCCCTGGGTGTGTTACAATGACAGAGTGGAGTCAGTCTGCTCTTCCCTGGGTGTGTTACATTGACAGAGTGGGGTCAGTCTGCTCTTCCCAGTGTGTGTTACATTGACAGAGTTGGGTCAGTCTGATCTTCCCTTGGTTTATAAGGTTGAGAGAAAGGGGTCAGTCTGCTCTTCCCTGGCTGTGTTACATTGACAGAGAGAGGTCAGTCTGCTCTTCCCTCGGTGGGTTACATTGAAAGTATGGGGTCAGTCTGCTCTTCCCTGGGTGTGTTACATTGACACAGTGGGGTCAATCTGCTCTTCCCTGGGTGTGTTACATTGACAGTTCGCGGTCAGTCTGCTCTTCCCTGCGTGCGAGACATTGACAGAGTGGGGTCAGTCTGCTCTTCCCTGGGTGTGTTACATTGACAGAGTGGGGTCAGTCTGCTCTTCCCTGGGTGTGTTACATTGACAGAGAGGGGTCAGTCTGCTCTTCCCTGGATGTGTTACATTGAAAGTGTGGGGTCAGTCTGCTCGTCCCTGGGTGTGTTACAGTGACAGAGTGGGGTCGGTCTGCTCTTCCCAGGGTGCGTTAGATTGACAGACTGGGGTCAGTCTGCTCTTCCCTGGGTGGGTTACGTTGACTGAGTGCGGTCAGTCTGCTCTTCCCTGCGTCTGTTACATTGACAGAGTGGGGTCAGTGTGCTCTTCCCTGGGTTTGTTACATTGACAGAGTGGCGTCAGTCTGCTCTTCCCTGGGTGTGTTACAGTGACAGAGTGGGGTCAGTCTGCTCTTCCCAGGGTGTGTTACATTGACAGAGTGGGGTCAGTCTGCTCTTCCCTGGGTGTGTTACATTGACAGAGAGCAGTCAGTGTGCTCTTCCCTGGGTGCGTGACATTGACAGAGTGGGGTCAGTCTGCTCTTCCCTGGGTGTGTTACATTGACAGAGTGGGGTCAGTCTGTTCTTCCCTGGCTGCGTGACATTGACAGAGTGGGGTCAGTCTACCCTTCCCTGGGCGTGTTACATTGACAGAGTGGGGTCAGTCTGCTCTTCCCTGGGTGTGTTACATTGACAGAGTGGGGACAGTCTACTCTTCCCTGGGTGTGTTACATTGACAGAGTGAGGTCAGTCTGCTCTACCCTGGGTGTATTATATTGACAGAGTGGGGTCAGTCTACTCTTCCCTGGGTGTGTTACATTGACAGAGTGGGGTCAGTCTGATCTTCCCTGGGTGTGTTACATTGACAGAGTGGGGTCAGTCTGCTCTTCCCTGGGTGTGATATACTGACAGAGTGGGGTCAGTCTGCTCTTCCCTGGGTGTGTTACATTGACACAGTGGGGTCAGTCTGTTTTTTCTGGGTGTGTTACATTGACAGATTGGGGTCAGTCTGCTCTTCCCTGGCTGTGTTACATTGACAGAGTGGGGTCAGTCTGCTCTTTTATGGGTGGGTTACATTGACAGAGTGGGGTCAGTCTGCTCTTCCCTGGGTGTGGTACATTGAAAGAGTGGGGTCAGTCTGCTCTTCCCTGGGAGGGTTTCATTGACAGAGTGGGGTCAGTCTTCTCTTCCCTGGGTGTGTTACATTGACTGATTGGGGTCAGACTGCTCTTCCCCAAGTGTGTTATATTGACACAGTGGGGTCAGTCTGCTCTTCCCTTAGTGTGTTACAATGACAGAGTGTGGTCTGTGCGCACTTCCCTGGTTGTGTTACATTAACAGAGTGGGGGTCAGTCTGCTCTTCCCAGGGTGTGTTGCATTGACAGGTGTGGTCAGTCTGCTCTTTCCAGGGCGTGTCACATTGACAGAGTGGGGTCAGTCTGTTCTTTTATGGGAGGGTTACATTGATTGAGTGGGGTCAATCTGCTCTTCCCTGGGTGTGTTATATTGACAGAGTGGGGTCAGTCTGTTCTTCCCTGGGTGTGTTTCATTGACAGAGTGGGTTCAGTCTGCTCTTCCCTGGGTGTGTTACATTGACAGAGTGGGGACAGTCTTTTCTCCCAGGGTTTGTTACATTGACAGAGTGGGGTCAGTCTGCTCTTCCCTTGCTGTGTTACAATGACAGAGTGGGGTCAGTGTGCACTTCCCTGTGTGTGTTACATTGACAGAGTGGGGGTCAGTCTGCTCTTCCCAGGGTGTGTTACATTGACAGAGTGTGGTCAGTCTGCTCTTCCCAGGGCGTGTCACATTGACAGAGTGGGGCCAGTCTGCTCTTTTATGGGTGGGTTACATTGACAGAATGAATTCAGTCTGCTCTTCCCTGCGTGTGTTGCATTGACAGAGTGGGGTCAGTCTGATCTTCCCTGGTTGTGTTACATTGACAGAGTGAGTTCAGTCTGCTCTTCCCTGGGTGTGTTACATCGACAGAGTGGGGTCAGTCTGCTCTTCCCTGGGTGTGTTACATTGACAGAGTGAGGCCGGTCTGCTCTTCCCTAGGTTTGTTACATTGACAGAGTGGGGTCAGTCTTCTCTTCCCTGGGTGTGTTACATTGTCAGATTGGGGTCAGTCTGCTCTTCCCTGAGTGTGTTACATTGACAGAGTGGGGTCAGTCTCTTCTACCTTGGGTGTGTTGAATTGACTGTGTTGGGTCAGTCTGCTCTTCCCTGGGTGTGTTACATTGACAGAGAGGCGTCAGTCTGCTCTCCCCTGGGTGTGTTCCATTGACAGAGTGGGGTCAGTCTGCTCTTCCCTGGGTGTGTTAAATTGACAGAGTGGGGTCAGTCTGTTCTTCCCTTGGTGTGTTACATTGACAGAGTGGTATCTGTCTGCTCTTCCCTGGGTGTGTTACATTGACAGAGTGGGGTCAGTCTGTTCTCCCATTGTGTGTTACATTGACAGAGTGGGGTCAGTCTGCTCTTCCCTGGGTGTGTTACAATGACAGAGTGGGGTCAATGTGCACTTCACTGGGTGGGTTACATTGACAGAGTGGGGTAAGTCTGCAGTTCACTGTGTGAGTAACTTTGCAGAAGAGGTCATTCTGCTCTTCTCTGGGTGTGTTACATTGACAGAGTGAGGTCAGTCTGCTCTTCCCTGGGTTTGTTACATTGACAGAGTTTGGTCAGTCTGCTCTTCCCAGGGTGTGTGACATTGACAGAGTTGGGTCAGTGTGCTCTTCCCAGGGCGTGTCACATTGACAGAGTGGGGACAGTCTGCTCTTTTATGGGTGGGTTACATTGACAGAGTGGGGTCAGTCTGCTCATCCCTGGGTGTGTTACATTGACAGAGTGGGGTCAGTCTGATCTTCCCTGGTTGTGTTACATTGACAGAGTGGGGTCAGTCTTCTCTTCCCTGGGTGTGTTACATTGACAGATTGGGGTCAGTCTGCTCTTCCCCAAGTTTGTTACATTGACACAGTGGGGTCAGTCTGTTCTTCCCTGGGTGTGTTACATTGACAGAGTGGGGTCAGTCTGCTCTTCCCTGGCTGTGTTACATTGACAGAGTGGGGTCAGTCTGCTCTTCCCTGGGTGTGTTACATTGACTGATTGGGGTCAGACTGCTCTTCCCCAAGTGTGTTAGATTGACACAGTGGGGTCAGTCTGCTCTTCCCTTAGTGTGTTACAATGACAGAGTGTGGTCTGTGCGCACTTCCCTGGGTGTGTTACATTAACAGAGTGGGGGTCAGTCTGCTCTTCCCAGGTTGTGTTGCATTGACAGGTGTGGTCAGTCTGCTCTTCCCAGGGCGTGTCACATTGACAGAGTGGGGTCAGTCTGCTCTTTTATGGGAGGGTTACATTGACTGAGTGGGTTCAATCTGCTCTTCCCTGGGTGTGTTATATTGACAGAGTGGGGTCAGTCTGTTCTTCCCTGGGTGTGTTTCATTGACAGAGTGGGTTCAGTCTGCTCTTCCCTGGGGGTGTTACATTGACAGAGTGGGGACAGTCTTTTCTCCCAGGGTTTGTTACATTGACAGAGTGGGGTCAGTCTGCTCTTCCCTTGCTGTGTTACAATGACAGAGTGGGGTCAGTGTGCACTTCCCTGTGTGTGTTACATTGACAGAGTGGGGGTCAGTCTGCTCTTCCCAGGGTGTGTTACATTGACAGAGTGTGGTCAGTCTGCTCTTCCCAGGGCGTGTCACATTGACAGAGTGGGGCCAGTCTGCTCTTTTATGGGTGGGTTACATTGACAGAATGAATTCAGTCTGCTCTTCCCTGCGTGTGTTGCGTTGACAGAGTGGGGTCAGTCTGATCTTCCCTGGTTGTGTTACATTGACAGAGTGAGTTCAGTCTGCTCTTCCCTGGGTGTGTTACATCGACAGAGTGGGGTCAGTCTGCTCTTCCCTGGGTGTGTTACATTGACAGAGTGAGGTCCGTCTGCTCTTCCCTGGGTTTGTTACATTGACAGAGTGGGGTCAGTCTTCTCTTCCCTGGGTGTGTTACATTGACAGATTGGGGTCAGTCTGCTCTTCCCTGAGTGTGTTACATTGACAGAGTGGGGTCAGTCTGCTCTTCCCTGGGTGTGTTACAATGACAGAGTGGGGTCAATGTGCACTTCACTGGGTGGGTTACAATGACAGAGTGGGGTCAATGTGCACTTCACTGGGTGGGTTACATTGACAGAGTGGGGTAAGTCTGCAGTTCACTGTGTGAGTAACTTTGCAGAAGAGGTCATTCTGCTCTTCTCTGGGTGTGTTACATTGACAGAGTGAGGTCAGTCCGCTCTTCCCTGGGTTTGTTATATTGACAGAGTTTGGTCAGTCTGCTCTTCCCAGGGTGTGTTACATTGACAGAGTTGGGTCAGTGTGCTCTTCCCAGGGCGTGTCACATTGACAGAGTGGGGACAGTCTGCTCTTTTATGGGTGGGTTACATTGACAGAGTGGGGTCAGTCTGCTCATCCCTGGGTGTGTTACATTGACAGAGTGGGGTCAGTCTGATCTTCCCTGGTTGTGTTACATTGACAGAGTGGGGTCAGTCTTCTCTTCCCTGGGTGTGTTACATTGACAGATTGGGGTCAGTCTGCTCTTCCCCAAGTTTGTTACATTGACACAGTGGGGTCAGTCTGTTCTTCCCTGGGTGTGTTACATTGACAGAGTGGGGTCAGTCTGCTCTTCCCTGGGTGTGTTACATTGACAGAGAGGGGTCAGTCTGCTCTTCCCTGGGTGTGTTACATTGAAAGTGTGGGGTCAGTCTGCTCGTCCCTGGGTGTGTTACAGTGACAGAGTGGGGTCGGTCTGCTCTTCCCAGGGTGCGTTAGATTGACAGACTGGGGTCAGTCTGCTCTTCCCTGGGTGGGTTACGTTGACTGAGTGCGGTCAGTCTGCTCTTCCCTGCGTCTGTTACATTGACAGAGTGGGGTCAGTGTGCTCTTCCCTGGGTTTGTTACATTGACAGAGTGGCGTCAGTCTGCTCTTCCCTGGGTGTGTTACAGTGACAGAGTGGGGTCAGTCTGCTCTTCCCAGGGTGTGTTACATTGACAGAGTGGGGTCAGTCTGCTCTTCCCTGGGTGTGTTACATTGACAGAGAGCAGTCAGTGTGCTCTTCCCTGGGTGCGTGACATTGACAGAGTGGGGTCAGTCTGCTCTTCCCTGGGTGTGTTACATTGACAGAGTGGGGTCAGTCTGTTCTTCCCTGGCTGCGTGACATTGACAGAGTGGGGTCAGTCTACCCTTCCCTGGGCGTGTTACATTGACAGAGTGGGGTCAGTCTGCTCTTCCCTGGGTGTGTTACATTGACAGAGTGGGGACAGTCTACTCTTCCCTGGGTGTGTTACATTGACAGAGTGAGGTCAGTCTGCTCTACCCTGGGTGTATTATATTGACAGAGTGGGGTCAGTCTACTCTTCCCTGGGTGTGTTACATTGACAGAGTGGGGTCAGTCTGATCTTCCCTGGGTGTGTTACATTGACAGAGTGGGGTCAGTCTGCTCTTCCCTGGGTGTGATATACTGACAGAGTGGGGTCAGTCTGCTCTTCCCTGGGTGTGTTACATTGACACAGTGGGGTCAGTCTGTTTTTTCTGGGTGTGTTACATTGACAGATTGGGGTCAGTCTGCTCTTCCCTGGCTGTGTTACATTGACAGAGTGGGGTCAGTCTGCTCTTTTATGGGTGGGTTACATTGACAGAGTGGGGTCAGTCTGCTCTTCCCTGGGTGTGGTACATTGAAAGAGTGGGGTCAGTCTGCTCTTCCCTGGGAGGGTTTCATTGACAGAGTGGGGTCAGTCTTCTCTTCCCTGGGTGTGTTACATTGACTGATTGGGGTCAGACTGCTCTTCCCCAAGTGTGTTATATTGACACAGTGGGGTCAGTCTGCTCTTCCCTTAGTGTGTTACAATGACAGAGTGTGGTCTGTGCGCACTTCCCTGGTTGTGTTACATTAACAGAGTGGGGGTCAGTCTGCTCTTCCCAGGGTGTGTTGCATTGACAGGTGTGGTCAGTCTGCTCTTTCCAGGGCGTGTCACATTGACAGAGTGGGGTCAGTCTGTTCTTTTATGGGAGGGTTACATTGATTGAGTGGGGTCAATCTGCTCTTCCCTGGGTGTGTTATATTGACAGAGTGGGGACAGTCTGTTCTTCCCTGGGTGTGTTTCATTGACAGAGTGGGTTCAGTCTGCTCTTCCCTGGGTGTGTTACATTGACAGAGTGGGGACAGTCTTTTCTCCCAGGGTTTGTTACATTGACAGAGTGGGGTCAGTCTGCTCTTCCCTTGCTGTGTTACAATGACAGAGTGGGGTCAGTGTGCACTTCCCTGTGTGTGTTACATTGACAGAGTGGGGGTCAGTCTGCTCTTCCCAGGGTGTGTTACATTGACAGAGTGTGGTCAGTCTGCTCTTCCCAGGGCGTGTCACATTGACAGAGTGGGGCCAGTCTGCTCTTTTATGGGTGGGTTACATTGACAGAATGAATTCAGTCTGCTCTTCCCTGCGTGTGTTGCATTGACAGAGTGGGGTCAGTCTGATCTTCCCTGGTTGTGTTACATTGACAGAGTGAGTTCAGTCTGCTCTTCCCTGGGTGTGTTACATCGACAGAGTGGGGTCAGTCTGCTCTTCCCTGGGTGTGTTACATTGACAGAGTGAGGCCGGTCTGCTCTTCCCTAGGTTTGTTACATTGACAGAGTGGGGTCAGTCTTCTCTTCCCTGGGTGTGTTACATTGTCAGATTGGGGTCAGTCTGCTCTTCCCTGAGTGTGTTACATTGACAGAGTGGGGTCAATCTCTTCTTCCTTGGGTGTGTTGAATTGACTGTGTTGGGTCAGTCTGCTCTTCCCTGGGTGTGTTACATTGACAGAGAGGCGTCAGTCTGTTCTTCCCTGGGAGTGTTACAGTGACAGGGTGGTGTCAGTCTGCTCTCCCCTGGGTGTGTTCCATTGACAGAGTGGGGTCAGTCTGCTCTTCCCTGGGTGTGTTAAATTGACAGAGTGGGGTCAGTCTGTTCTTCCCTTGGTGTGTTACATTGACAGAGTGGTATCTGTCTGCTCTTCCCTGGGTGTGTTACATTGACAGAGTGGGGTCAGTCTGTTCTCCCATTGTGTGTTACATTGACAGAGTGGGGTCAGTCTGCTCTTCCCTGGGTGTGTTACAATGACAGAGTGGGGTCAATGTGCACTTCACTGGGTGGGTTACATTGACAGAGTGGGGTAAGTCTGCAGTTCACTGTGTGAGTAACTTTGCAGAAGAGGTCATTCTGCTCTTCTCTGGGTGTGTTACATTGACAGAGTGAGGTCAGTCTGCTCTTCCCTGGGTTTGTTACATTGACAGAGTTTGGTCAGTCTGCTCTTCCCAGGGTGTGTGACATTGACAGAGTTGGGTCAGTGTGCTCTTCCCAGGGCGTGTCACATTGACAGAGTGGGGACAGTCTGCTCTTTTATGGGTGGGTTACATTGACAGAGTGGGGTCAGTCTGCTCATCCCTGGGTGTGTTACATTGACAGAGTGGGGTCAGTCTGATCTTCCCTGGTTGTGTTACATTGACAGAGTGGGGTCAGTCTTCTCTTCCCTGGGTGTGTTACATTGACAGATTGGGGTCAGTCTGCTCTTCCCCAAGTTTGTTACATTGACACAGTGGGGTCAGTCTGTTCTTCCCTGGGTGTGTTACATTGACAGAGTGGGGTCAGTCTGCTCTTCCCTGGCTGTGTTACATTGACAGAGTGGGGTCAGTCTGCTCTTCCCTGGGTGTGTTACATTGACTGATTGGGGTCAGACTGCTCTTCCCCAAGTGTGTTAGATTGACACAGTGGGGTCAGTCTGCTCTTCCCTTAGTGTGTTACAATGACAGAGTGTGGTCTGTGCGCACTTCCCTGGGTGTGTTACATTAACAGAGTGGGGGTCAGTCTGCTCTTCCCAGGTTGTGTTGCATTGACAGGTGTGGTCAGTCTGCTCTTCCCAGGGCGTGTCACATTGACAGAGTGGGGTCAGTCTGCTCTTTTATGGGAGGGTTACATTGACTGAGTGGGTTCAATCTGCTCTTCCCTGGGTGTGTTATATTGACAGAGTGGGGTCAGTCTGTTCTTCCCTGGGTGTGTTTCATTGACAGAGTGGGGACAGTCTTTTCTCCCAGGGTTTGTTACATTGACAGAGTGGGGTCAGTCTGCTCTTCCCTTGCTGTGTTACAATGACAGAGTGGGGTCAGTGTGCACTTCCCTGTGTGTGTTACATTGACAGAGTGGGGGTCAGTCTGCTCTTCCCAGGGTGTGTTACATTGACAGAGTGTGGTCAGTCTGCTCTTCCCAGGGCGTGTCACATTGACAGAGTGGGGCCAGTCTGCTCTTTTATGGGTGGGTTACATTGACAGAATGAATTCAGTCTGCTCTTCCCTGCGTGTGTTGCATTGACAGAGTGGGGTCAGTCTGATCTTCCCTGGTTGTGTTACATTGACAGAGTGAGTTCAGTCTGCTCTTCCCTGGGTGTGTTACATCGACAGAGTGGGGTCAGTCTGCTCTTCCCTGGGTGTGTTACATTGACAGAGTGAGGTCCGTCTGCTCTTCCCTGGGTTTGTTACATTGACAGAGTGGGGTCAGTCTTCTCTTCCCTGGGTGTGTTACATTGACAGATTGGGGTCAGTCTGCTCTTCCCTGAGTGTGTTACATTGACAGAGTGGGGTCAGTCTGCTCTTCCCTGGGTGTGTTACAATGACAGAGTGGGGTCAATGTGCACTTCACTGGGTGGGTTACAATGACAGAGTGGGGTCAATGTGCACTTCACTGGGTGGGTTACATTGACAGAGTGGGGTAAGTCTGCAGTTCACTGTGTGAGTAACTTTGCAGAAGAGGTCATTCTGCTCTTCTCTGGGTGTGTTACATTGACAGAGTGAGGTCAGTCCGCTCTTCCCTGGGTTTGTTATATTGACAGAGTTTGGTCAGTCTGCTCTTCCCAGGGTGTGTTACATTGACAGAGTTGGGTCAGTGTGCTCTTCCCAGGGCGTGTCACATTGACAGAGTGGGGACAGTCTGCTCTTTTATGGGTGGGTTACATTGACAGAGTGGGGTCAGTCTGCTCATCCCTGGGTGTGTTACATTGACAGAGTGGGGTCAGTCTGATCTTCCCTGGTTGTATTACATTGACAGAGTGGGGTCAGTCTTCTCTTCCCTGGGTGTGTTACATTGACAGATTGGGGTCAGTCTGCTCTTCCCCAAGTTTGTTACATTGACACAGTGGGGTCAGTCTGTTCTTCCCTGGGTGTGTTACATTGACAGTGTGGGGTCAGTCTGCTCTTCCCTGGCTGTGTTACATTGACAGAGTGGGGTCAGTCTGCTCTTCCCTGGCTGTGTTACATTGACAGAGTGGGGTCAGTCTGCTCTTCCCTGGGTGCGTTACATTGACAGAGTGGGGTCAGTCTGCTCTTCCCTGGGTGTGTTACATTGACAGAGTGGGGTCAATCTGCTCTTCCCTGGGTGGGTAACATTGACAGAGTGGGGTCAGTCTGCTCTTCCCTGGCTGTGTTCCATTGACAGAGTGGGGTCAGTCTGTTCTCCCAGGGTTTGTTACATTGACAGAGTGTGGTCAGTCTGTTCTTCCCTGGGTGTCTTACATTGACAGAGTGAGGTCAGTCTGCTCTTCCCAGGGCGTGTCACATTGACAGAGTGGGGTCAATCTGCTCTTCCCTGGGTGGGTAACATTGACAGAGTGTGGTCAGTCTGCTCTTCCCAGGGCGTGTCACATTGACAGAGTGGTGCCAATCTGCTCTTTTGTGGGTGGGTTACATTGACAGAGTTGGGTAAGTCTGCTATTCCCTGGGTGTGTTACATTGACAGAGTGGGGTCAGTCTGCTCTTCCCTGGGGGGGTTACATTGACAGAGTGGAGTCAGTCTGTTCTTCCCTGGGTGTGTTACATTGACAGAGTGGGGTCAGTCTGCTCTTCCCTGGGTGTGTTACATTGACTGAGTGGGGTCAGTCTGTTCTTCTCTGGGTGTATTACATTGACAGAGTGGGGTCAGTCTGCTCTTCCCTGGGTGTGTTACATTGACAGAGTGGGGTCAGTCTGCTCTTCCCTGGGAGGGTTACATTGACAGAGTGGGGTCAGTCTTCTCTTCCCTGGGTGTGTTACATTGACAGAGTGGGGGTCAGTCTGCTCTTCCCCAAGTGTGTTACATTGACACAGTGGGGTCAGTCTGCTCTTCCCTAGGTGTGTTACAATGACAGAGTGGTGTCAGTGCGCACTTCCCTGGGTGTGTTACATTGACAGAGTGGGGGTCAGTCTGCTCTTCCCAGGGTGTGTTGCATTGACAGAGTGTGGTCAGTCTGCTCTTCCCAGGGCGTGTCACATTGACAGAGTTGGGTCAGTCTGCTCTTTTATGGGTGGGTTACATTGACAGAATGGGGTCAGTCTGCTCTTCCCTGGGTGTTTTACATTGACAGAGTGGGGTCAGTCTGCTCTTCCCTGGGTGTGTTACATTGACAGAGTGGGGTCAGTCTGCTCTTCCCTGGGTTTGTTACATTGACAGAGTGGGGTCAGTCTGCTCTTCCCTGGGTGTGTTACAGTGACAGAGTCGGGTCAGTCTGCTCTTCCCAGGGCGTGTTACATTGACAGAGTGGGGTCAGTCTGCTCTTCCCAGGGTGTGTTGCATTGACAGAGTGGGGTCAGTCTGATCTTCCCTGGTTGTGTTACATTGACAGAGTGAGTTCAGTCTGCTCTTCCCTGGGTGTGTTACATCGACAGAGTGGGGTCAGTCTGCTCTTCCCTGGGTGTGTTACATTGACAGAGTGAGGTCCGTCTGCTCTTCCCTGGCTTTGTTACATTGACAGAGTGGGGTCAGTCTTCTCTTCCCTGGGTGTGTTACATTGACAGATTGGGGTCAGTCTGCTCTTCCCTGAGTGTGTTACATTGACAGAGTGGGGTCAGTCTGCTCTTCCCTGGGTGTGTTACAATGACAGAGTGGGGTCAATGTGCACTTCACTGGGTGGGTTACAATGACAGAGTGGGGTCAATGTGCACTTCACTGGGTGGGTTACATTGACAGAGTGGGGTAAGTCTGCAGTTCACTGTGTGAGTAACTTTGCAGAAGAGGTCATTCTGCTCTTCTCTGGGTGTGTTACATTGACAGAGTGAGGTCAGTCCGCTCTTCCCTGGGTTTGTTATATTGACAGAGTTTGGTCAGTCTGCTCTTCCCAGGGTGTGTTACATTGACAGAGTTGGGTCAGTGTGCTCTTCCCAGGGCGTGTCACATTGACAGAGTGGGGACAGTCTGCTCTTTTATGGGTGGGTTACATTGACAGAGTGGGGTCAGTCTGCTCATCCCTGGGTGTGTTACATTGACAGAGTGGGGTCAGTCTGATCTTCCCTGGTTGTGTTACATTGACAGAGTGGGGTCAGTCTTCTCTTCCCTGGGTGTGTTACATTGACAGATTGGGGTCAGTCTGCTCTTCCCCAAGTTTGTTACATTGACACAGTGGGGTCAGTCTGTTCTTCCCTGGGTGTGTTACATTGACAGAGTGGGGTCAGTCTGCTCTTCCCTGGCTGTGTTACATTGACAGAGTGGGGTCAGTCTGCTCTTCCCTGGCTGTGTTACATTGACAGAGTGGGGTCAGTCTGCTCTTCCCTGGGTGCGTTACATTGACAGAGTGGGGTCAGTCTGCTCTTCCCTGGGTGTGTTACATTGACAGAGTGGGGTCAATCTGCTCTTCCCTGGGTGGGTAACATTGACAGAGTGGGGTCAGTCTGCTCTTCCCTGGCTGTGTTCCATTGACAGAGTGGGGTCAGTCTGTTCTCCCAGGGTTTGTTACATTGACAGAGTGTGGTCAGTCTGTTCTTCCCTGGGTGTCTTACATTGACAGAGTGAGGTCAGTCTGCTCTTCCCAGGGCGTGTCACATTGACAGAGTGGGGTCAATCTGCTCTTCCCTGGGTGGGTAACATTGACAGAGTGTGGTCAGTCTGCTCTTCCCAGGGCGTGTCACATTGACAGAGTGGGGCCAATCTGCTCTTTTGTGGGTGGGTTACATTGACAGAGTTGGGTAAGTCTGCTATTCCCTGGGTGTGTTACATTGACAGAGTGGGGTCAGTCTGCTCTTCCCTGGGGGGGTTACATTGACAGAGTGGAGTCAGTCTGTTCTTCCCTGGGTGTGTTACATTGACAGAGTGGGGTCAGTCTGCTCTTCCCTGGGTGTGTTACATTGACTGAGTGGGGTCAGTCTGTTCTTCTCTGGGTGTATTACATTGACAGAGTGGGGTCAGTCTGCTCTTCCCTGGGTGTGTTACATTGACAGAGTGGGGTCAGTCTGCTCTTCCCTGGGAGGGTTACATTGACAGAGTGGGGTCAGTCTTCTCTTCCCTGGGTGTGTTACATTGACAGAGTGGGGGTCAGTCTGCTCTTCCCCAAGTGTGTTACATTGACACAGTGGGGTCAGTCTGCTCTTCCCTAGGTGTGTTACAATGACAGAGTGGTGTCAGTGCGCACTTCCCTGGGTGTGTTACATTGACAGAGTGGGGGTCAGTCTGCTCTTCCCAGGGTGTGTTGCATTGACAGAGTGTGGTCAGTCTGCTCTTCCCAGGGCGTGTCACATTGACAGAGTTGGGTCAGTCTGCTCTTTTATGGGTGGGTTACATTGACAGAATGGGGTCAGTCTGCTCTTCCCTGGGTGTTTTACATTGACAGAGTGGGGTCAGTCTGCTCTTCCCTGGGTGTGTTACATTGACAGAGTGGGGTCAGTCTGCTCTTCCCTGGGTTTGTTACATTGACAGAGTGGGGTCAGTCTGCTCTTCCCTGGGTGTGTTACAGTGACAGAGTGGGGTCAGTCTGCTCTTCCCAGGGCGTGTTACATTGACAGAGTGGGGTCAGTCTGCTCTTCCCAGGGTGTGTTACATTGACAGAGTGGGGTCAGTCTGCTCTTCCCTGGTTGTGTTAGATTGACAGAGTGCGGTCAGTGTGCTCTTCCCTGGGTGCGTGACATTGACAGAGTGGGGTCAGTCTGCACTTCACTGGGTGTGTTACATTGACAGAGTGGGGTCAGTCTGCTCTTCCCTGGATGTGTTACATTGAAAGTGTGGTGTCAGTCTGCTCGTTCCTGGGTGTGTTACAGTGACAGAGTGGGGTCGGTCTGCTCTTCCCAGGGTGTGTTGCATTGACAGAGTGTGGTCAGTCTGCTCTTCCCAGGGCGTGTCACATTGACAGAGTTGGGTGAGACTGCTCTTTTATGGGTGGGTTACATTGTCAGACTGGGGTCAGTCTGCTCTTCCCTGGGTGGGTTACGTTGACTGAGTGCGGTCAGTCTGCTCTTCCCTGCGTCTGTTACATTGACAGAGTGGTGTCAGTGTGCTCTTCCCTGGGTTTGTTACATTGACAGAGTGGCGTCAGTCTGCTCTTCCCTGGGTGTGTTACAGTGACAGAGTGGGGTCAGTCTGCTCTTCCCAGGGTGTGTTACATTGACAGAGTGGGGTCAGTCTGCTCTTCCCTGGGTGTGTTACATTGACAGAGAGCAGTCAGTGTGCTCTTCCCTGGGTGCGTGACATTGACAGAGTGGGGTCAGTCTGCTCTTCCCTGGGTGTGTTACATTGACAGAGTGGGGTCAGTCTGTTCTTCCCTGGCTGCGTGACATTGACAGAGTGGGGTCAGTCTACCATTCCCTGGGCGTGTTACATTGACAGAGTGGGGTCAGTCTGCTCTTCCCTGGGTGTGTTACATTGACAGAGTGGGGACAGTCTACTCTTCCCTGGGTGTGTTACATTGACAGAGTGAGGTCAGTCTGCTCTACCCTGGGTGTATTATATTGACAGAGTGGGGTCAGTCTGCTCTTCCCTGGGTGTGTTACATTGACAGAGTGGGGTCAGTCTGATCTTCCCTGGGTGTGTTACATTGACAGAGTGGGGTCAGTCTGCTCTTCCCTGGGTGTGATATACTGACAGAGTGGGGTCAGTCTGCTCTTCCCTGGGTGTGTTACATTGACACAGTGGGGTCAGTCTGTTTTTTCTGGGTGTGTTACATTGACAGATTGGGGTCAGTCTGCTCTTCCCTGCCTGTGTTACATTGACAGAGTGGGGTCAGTCTGCTCTTTTATGGGTGGGTTACATTGACAGAGTGGGGTCAGTCTGCCCTTCCCTGGGTGTGGTACATTGAAAGAGTGGGGTCAGTCTGCTCTTCCCTGGGAGGGTTACATTGACAGAGTGGGGTCAGTCTTCTCTTCCCTGGGTGTGTTACATTGACTGATTGGGGTCAGACTGCTCTTCCCCAGGTGTGTTACATTGACACAGTGGGGTCAGTCTGCTCTTCCCTTAGTGTGTTACAATGACAGAGTGTGGTCTGTGCGCACTTCCCTGGGTGTGTTACATTAACAGAGTGGGGGTCAGTCTGCTCTTCCCAGGGTGTGTTGCATTGACAGGTGTGGTCAGTCTGCTCTTCCCAGGGCGTGTCACATTGACAGAGTGGGGTCAGTCTGCTCTTTTATGGGAGGGTTACATTGACTGAGTGGGGTCAGTCTGTTCTTCCCTGGGTGTGTTTCATTGACAGAGTGGGTTCAGTCTGCTCTTCCCTGGGTGTGTTACATTGACAGAGTGGGGTCAGTCTTTTCTCCCAGGGTTTGTTACATTGACAGAGTGGGGTCAGTCTGCTCTTCCCTTGCTGTGTTACAATGACAGAGTGGGGTCAGTGTGCACTTCCCTGTGTGTGTTACATTGACAGAGTGGGGGTCAGTCTGCTCTTCCCAGGGTGTGTTACATTGACAGAGTGTGGTCAGTCTGCTCTTCCCAGGGCGTGTCACATTGACAGAGTGGGGCCAGTCTGCTCTTTTATTGGTGGGTTACATTGACAGAATGAATTCAGTCTGCTCTTCCCTGCGTGTGTTGCATTGACAGAGTGGGGTCAGTCTGATCTTCCCTGGTTGTGTTACATTGACAGAGTGAGTTCAGTCTGCTCTTCCCTGGGTGTGTTACATCGACAGAGTGGGGTCAGTCTGCTCTTCCCTGGGTGTGTTACATTGACAGAGTGAGGTCCGTCTGCTCTTCCCTGGGTTTGTTACATTGACAGAGTGGGGTCAGTCTTCTCTTCCCTGGGTGTGTTACATTGACAGATTGGGGTCAGTCTGCTCTTCCCTGGGTATGTTACATTGACAGAGAGGCGTCAGTCTGTTCTTCCCTGGGAGTGTTACAGTGACAGGGTGGTGTCAGTCTGCTCTCCCCTGGGTGTGTTCCATTGACAGAGTGGGGTCAGTCTGCTCTTCCCTGGGTGTGTAAAATTGACAGAGTGGGGTCAGTCTGTTCTTCCCTTGGTGTGTTTCGTTGACAGAGTGGTATCTGTCTGCTCTTCCCTGGGTGTGTTACATTGACAGAGTGGGGTCAGTCTGTTCTCCCATTGTGTGTTACATTGACAGAGTGGGGTCAGTCTGCTCTTCCCTGGGTGTGTTACAATGACAGAGTGGGGTCAATGTGCACTTCACTGGGTGGGTTACATTGACAGAGTGGGGTAAGTCTGCAGTTCACTGTGTGAGTAACTTTGCAGAAGAGGTCATTCTGCTCTTCTCTGGGTGTGTTACATTGACAGAGTGAGGTCAGTCTGCTCTTCCCTGGGTTTGTTACATTGACAGAGTTTGGTCAGTCTGCTCTTCCCAGGGTGTGTTACATTGACAGAGTTGGGTCAGTGTGCTCTTCCCAGGGCGTGTCACATTGACAGAGTGGGGACAGTCTGCTCTTTTATGGGTGGGTTACATTGACAGAGTGGGGTCAGTCTGCTCATCCCTGGGTGTGTTACATTGACAGAGTGTTGTCAGTCTGATCTTCCCTGGTTGTGTTACATTGACAGAGTGGGGTCAGTCTTCCTTCCCTGGGTGTGTTACATTGACAGATTGGGGTCAGTCTGCTCTTCCCCAAGTTTGTTACATTGACACAGTGGGGTCAGTCTGTTCTTCCCTGGGTGTGTTACATTGAGAGAGTGGGGTCAGTCTGCTCTTCCCTGGCTGTGTTACATTGACTGAGTGGGGTCAGTCTGCTCTTCCCTGGGTGTGTTACATTGACAGAGTGGGGTCAGTCTGCTCTTCCCTGGGCGCGTTACATTGACAGAGTGGGGTCAGTCTGCTCTTCCCTGGGTGTGTTACATTGACAGAGTGGGGTCAATCTGCTCTTCCCTGGGTGGGTAACATTGACAGAGTGGGGTCAGTCTGCTCTTCCCTGGCTGTGTTCCATTGACATAGTGGCGTCAGTCTGTTCTCCCAGGGTTTGTTACATTGACAGAGTGTGGTCAGTCTGTTCTTCCCTGGGTGTCTTACATTGACAGAGTGAGGTCAGTCTGCTCTTCCCAGGGCGTGTCACATTGACAGAGTGGGGTCAATCTGCTCTTCCCTGGGTGGGTAACATTGACAGAGTGTGGTCAGTCTGCTCTTCCCAGGGCGTGTCACATTGACAGAGTGGTGCCAATCTGCTCTTTTGTGGGTGGGTTACATTGACAGAGTTGGGTAAGTCTGCTATTCCCTGGGTGTGTTACATTGACAGAGTGGGGTCAGTCTGCTCTTCCCTGGGGGGGTTACATTGACAGAGTGGAGTCAGTCTGTTCTTCCCTGGGTGTGTTACATTGACAGAGTGGGGTCAGTCTGCTCTTCCCTGGGTGTGTTACATTGATTGAGTGGGGTCAGTCTGTTCTTCTCTGGGTGTATTACATTGACAGAGTGGGGTCAGTCTGCTCTTCCCTGGGTGTGTTACATTGACAGAGTGGGGTCAGTGTGCTCTTCCCTGGGAGGGTTACATTGACACAGTGGGGTCAGTCTGTTTTTTCTGGGTGTGTTACATTGACAGATTGGGGTCAGTCTGCTCTTCCCTGCCTGTGTTACATTGACAGAGTGGGGTCAGTCTGCTCTTTTATGGGTGGGTTACATTGACAGAGTGGGGTCAGTCTGCCCTTCCCTGGGTGTGGTACATTGAAAGAGTGGGGTCAGTCTGCTCTTCCCTGGGAGGGTTACATTGACAGAGTGGGGTCAGTCTTCTCTTCCCTGGGTGTGTTACATTGACTGATTGGGGTCAGACTGCTCTTCCCCAGGTGTGTTACATTGACACAGTGGGGTCAGTCTGCTCTTCCCTTAGTGTGTTACAATGACAGAGTGGGGTCTGTGCGCACTTCCCTGGGTGTGTTACATTAACAGAGTGGGGGTCAGTCTGCTCTTCCCAGGGTGTGTTGCATTGACAGGTGTGGTCAGTCTGCTCTTCCCAGGGCGTGTCACATTGACAGAGTGGGGTCAGTCTGCTCTTTTATGGGAGGGTTACATTGACTGAGTGGGGTCAGTCTGTTCTTCCCTGGGTGTGTTTCATTGACAGAGTGGGTTCAGTCTGCTCTTCCCTGGGTGTGTTACATTGACAGAGTGGGGTCAGTCTTTTCTCCCAGGGTTTGTTACATTGACAGAGTGGGGTCAGTCTGCTCTTCCCTTGCTGTGTTACAATGACAGAGTGGGGTCAGTGTGCACTTCCCTGTGTGTGTTACATTGACAGAGTGGGGGTCAGTCTGCTCTTCCCAGGGTGTGTTACATTGACAGAGTGTGGTCAGTCTGCTCTTCCCAGGGCGTGTCACATTGACAGAGTGGGGCCAGTCTGCTCTTTTATTGGTGGGTTACATTGACAGAATGAATTCAGTCTGCTCTTCCCTGCGTGTGTTACATTGACAGAGTGGGGTCAGTCTGTTCTTCCCTGGCTGCGTGACATTGACAGAGTGGGATCAGTCTACCATTCCCTGGGCGTGTTACATTGACAGAGTGGGGTCAGTCTGCTCTTCCCTGGGTGTGTTACATTGACAGAGTGGGGACAGTCTACTCTTCCCTGGGTGTGTTACATTGACAGAGTGAGGTCAGTCTGCTCTACCCTGGGTGTATTATATTGACAGAGTGGGGTCAGTCTGCTCTTCCCTGGGTGTGTTACATTGACAGAGTGGGGTCAGTCTGATCTTCCCTGGGTGTGTTACATTGACAGAGTGGGGTCAGTCTGCTCTTCCCTGGGTGTGATATACTGACAGAGTGGGGTCAGTCTGCTCTTCCCTGGGTGTGTTACATTGACACAGTGGGGTCAGTCTGTTTTTTCTGGGTGTGTTACATTGACAGATTTTGGTCAGTCTGCTCTTCCCTGCCTGTGTTACATTGACAGAGTGGGGTCAGTCTGCTCTTTTATGGGTGGGTTACATTGACAGAGTGGGGTCAGTCTGCCCTTCCCTGGGTGTGGTACATTGAAAGAGTGGGGTCAGTCTGCTCTTCCCTGGGAGGGTTACATTGACAGAGTGGGGTCAGTCTTCTCTTCCCTGGGTGTGTTACATTGACTGATTGGGGTCAGACTGCTCTTCCCCAGGTGTGTTACATTGACACAGTGGGGTCAGTCTGCTCTTCCTTTAGTGTGTTACAATGACAGAGTGTGGTCTGTGCGCACTTCCCTGGGTGTGTTACATTAACAGAGTGGGGGTCAGTCATCTCTTCCCAGGGTGTGTTGCATTGACAGGTGTGGTCAGTCTGCTCTTCCCAGGGCGTGTCACATTGACAGAGTGGGGTCAGTCTGCTCTTTTATGGGAGGGTTACATTGACTGAGTGGGGTCAGTCTGTTCTTCCCTGGGTGTGTTTCATTGACAGAGTGGGTTCAGTCTGCTCTTCCCTGGGTGTGTTACATTGACAGAGTGGGGTCAGTCTTTTCTCCCAGGGTTTGTTACATTGACAGAGTGGGGTCAGTCTGCTCTTCCCTTGCTGTGTTACAATGACAGAGTGGGGTCAGTGTGCACTTCCCTGTGTGTGTTACATTGACAGAGTGGGGGTCAGTCTGCTCTTCCCAGGGTGTGTTACATTGACAGAGTGGGGTCAGTCTGTTCTTCCCTGGCTGCGTGACATTGACAGAGTGGGGTCAGTCTACCATTCCCTGGGCGTGTTACATTGACAGAGTGGGGTCAGTCTGCTCTTCCCTGGGTGTGTTACATTGACAGAGTGGGGACAGTCTACTCTTCCCTGGGTGTGTTACATTGACAGAGTGAGGTCAGTCTGCTCTACCCTGGGTGTATTATATTGACAGAGTGGGGTCAGTCTGCTCTTCCCTGGGTGTGTTACATTGACAGAGTGGGGTCAGTCTGATCTTCCCTGGGTGTGTTACATTGACAGAGTGGGGTCAGTCTGCTCTTCCCTGGGTGTGATATACTGACAGAGTGGGGTCAGTCTGCTCTTCCCTGGGTGTGTTACATTGACACAGTGGGGTCAGTCTGTTTTTTCTGGGTGTGTTACATTGACAGATTGGGGTCAGTCTGCTCTTCCCTGCCTGTGTTACATTGACAGAGTGGGGTCAGTCTGCTCTTTTATGGGTGGGTTACATTGACAGAGTGGGGTCAGTCTGCCCTTCCCTGGGTGTGGTACATTGAAAGAGTGGGGTCAGTCTGCTCTTCCCTGGGAGGGTTACATTGACAGAGTGGGGTCAGTCTTCTCTTCCCTGGGTGTGTTACATTGACTGATTGGGGTCAGACTGCTCTTCCCCAGGTGTGTTACATTGACACAGTGGGGTCAGTCTGCTCTTCCCTTAGTGTGTTACAATGACAGAGTGTGGTCTGTGCGCACTTCCCTGGGTGTGTTACATTAACAGAGTGGGGGTCAGTCTGCTCTTCCCAGGGTGTGTTGCATTGACAGGTGTGGTCAGTCTGCTCTTCCCAGGGCGTGTCACATTGACAGAGTGGGGTCAGTCTGCTCTTTTATGGGAGGGTTACATTGACTGAGTGGGGTCAGTCTGTTCTTCCCTGGGTGTGTTTCATTGACAGAGTGGGTTCAGTCTGCTCTTCCCTGGGTGTGTTACATTGACAGAGTGGGGTCAGTCTTTTCTCCCAGGGTTTGTTACATTGACAGAGTGAGTTCAGTCTGCTCTTCCCTGGGTGTGTTACATCGACAGAGTGGGGTCAGTCTGCTCTTCCCTGGGTGTGTTACATTGACAGAGTGAGGTCCGTCTGCTCTTCCCTGGGTTTGTTACATTGACAGAGTGGGGTCAGTCTTCTCTTCCCTGGGTGTGTTACATTGACAGATTGGGGTCAGTCTGCTCTTCCCTGGGTATGTTACATTGACAGAGAGGCGTCAGTCTGTTCTTCCCTGGGAGTGTTACAGTGACAGGGTGGTGTCAGTCTGCTCTCCCCTGGGTGTGTTCCATTGACAGAGTGGGGTCAGTCTGCTCTTCCCTGGGTGTGTAAAATTGACAGAGTGGGGTCAGTCTGTTCTTCCCTTGGTGTGTTTCGTTGACAGAGTGGTATCTGTCTGCTCTTCCCTGGGTGTGTTACATTGACAGAGTGGGGTCAGTCTGTTCTCCCATTGTGTGTTACATTGACAGAGTGGGGTCAGTCTGCTCTTCCCTGGGTGTGTTACAATGACAGAGTGGGGTCAATGTGCACTTCACTGGGTGGGTTACATTGACAGAGTGGGGTAAGTCTGCAGTTCACTGTGTGAGTAACTTTGCAGAAGAGGTCATTCTGCTCTTCTCTGGGTGTGTTACATTGACAGAGTGAGGTCAGTCTGCTCTTCCCTGGGTTTGTTACATTGACAGAGTTTGGTCAGTCTGCTCTTCCCAGGGTGTGTTACATTGACAGAGTTGGGTCAGTGTGCTCTTCCCAGGGCGTGTCACATTGACAGAGTGGGGACAGTCTGCTCTTTTATGGGTGGGTTACATTGACAGAGTGGGGTCAGTCTGCTCATCCCTGGGTGTGTTACATTGACAGAGTGTTGTCAGTCTGATCTTCCCTGGTTGTGTTACATTGACAGAGTGGGGTCAGTCTTCCTTCCCTGGGTGTGTTACATTGACAGATTGGGGTCAGTCTGCTCTTCCCCAAGTTTGTTACATTGACACAGTGGGGTCAGTCTGTTCTTCCCTGGGTGTGTTACATTGAGAGAGTGGGGTCAGTCTGCTCTTCCCTGGCTGTGTTACATTGACTGAGTGGGGTCAGTCTGCTCTTCCCTGGGTGTGTTACATTGACAGAGTGGGGTCAGTCTGCTCTTCCCTGGGTGCGTTACATTGACAGAGTGGGGTCAGTCTGCTCTTCCCTGGGTGTGTTACATTGACAGAGTGGGGTCAATCTGCTCTTCCCTGGGTGGGTAACATTGACAGAGTGGGGTCAGTCTGCTCTTCCCTGGCTGTGTTCCATTGACATAGTGGCGTCAGTCTGTTCTCCCAGGGTTTGTTACATTGACAGAGTGTGGTCAGTCTGTTCTTCCCTGGGTGTCTTACATTGACAGAGTGAGGTCAGTCTGCTCTTCCCAGGGCGTGTCACATTGACAGAGTGGGGTCAATCTGCTCTTCCCTGGGTGGGTAACATTGACAGAGTGTGGTCAGTCTGCTCTTCCCAGGGCGTGTCACATTGACAGAGTGGTGCCAATCTGCTCTTTTGTGGGTGGGTTACATTGACAGAGTTGGGTAAGTCTGCTATTCCCTGGGTGTGTTACATTGACAGAGTGGGGTCAGTCTGCTCTTCCCTGGGGGGGTTACATTGACAGAGTGGAGTCAGTCTGTTCTTCCCTGGGTGTGTTACATTGACAGAGTGGGGTCAGTCTGCTCTTCCCTGGGTGTGTTACATTGATTGAGTGGGGTCAGTCTGTTCTTCTCTGGGTGTATTACATTGACAGAGTGGGGTCAGTCTGCTCTTCCCTGGGTGTGTTACATTGACAGAGTGGGGTCAGTGTGCTCTTCCCTGGGAGGGTTACATTGACACAGTGGGGTCAGTCTGTTTTTTCTGGGTGTGTTACATTGACAGATTGGGGTCAGTCTGCTCTTCCCTGCCTGTGTTACATTGACAGAGTGGGGTCAGTCTGCTCTTTTATGGGTGGGTTACATTGACAGAGTGGGGTCAGTCTGCCCTTCCCTGGGTGTGGTACATTGAAAGAGTGGGGTCAGTCTGCTCTTCCCTGGGAGGGTTACATTGACAGAGTGGGGTCAGTCTTCTCTTCCCTGGGTGTGTTACATTGACTGATTGGGGTCAGACTGCTCTTCCCCAGGTGTGTTACATTGACACAGTGGGGTCAGTCTGCTCTTCCCTTAGTGTGTTACAATGACAGAGTGGGGTCTGTGCGCACTTCCCTGGGTGTGTTACATTAACAGAGTGGGGGTCAGTCTGCTCTTCCCAGGGTGTGTTGCATTGACAGGTGTGGTCAGTCTGCTCTTCCCAGGGCGTGTCACATTGACAGAGTGGGGTCAGTCTGCTCTTTTATGGGAGGGTTACATTGACTGAGTGGGGTCAGTCTGTTCTTCCCTGGGTGTGTTTCATTGACAGAGTGGGTTCAGTCTGCTCTTCCCTGGGTGTGTTACATTGACAGAGTGGGGTCAGTCTTTTCTCCCAGGGTTTGTTACATTGACAGAGTGGGGTCAGTCTGCTCTTCCCTTGCTGTGTTACAATGACAGAGTGGGGTCAGTGTGCACTTCCCTGTGTGTGTTACATTGACAGAGTGGGGGTCAGTCTGCTCTTCCCAGGGTGTGTTACATTGACAGAGTGTGGTCAGTCTGCTCTTCCCAGGGCGTGTCACATTGACAGAGTGGGGCCAGTCTGCTCTTTTATTGGTGGGTTACATTGACAGAATGAATTCAGTCTGCTCTTCCCTGCGTGTGTTACATTGACAGAGTGGGGTCAGTCTGTTCTTCCCTGGCTGCGTGACATTGACAGAGTGGGGTCAGTCTACCATTCCCTGGGCGTGTTACATTGACAGAGTGGGGTCAGTCTGCTCTTCCCTGGGTGTGTTACATTGACAGAGTGGGGACAGTCTACTCTTCCCTGGGTGTGTTACATTGACAGAGTGAGGTCAGTCTGCTCTACCCTGGGTGTATTATATTGACAGAGTGGGGTCAGTCTGCTCTTCCCTGGGTGTGTTACATTGACAGAGTGGGGTCAGTCTGATCTTCCCTGGGTGTGTTACATTGACAGAGTGGGGTCAGTCTGCTCTTCCCTGGGTGTGATATACTGACAGAGTGGGGTCAGTCTGCTCTTCCCTGGGTGTGTTACATTGACACAGTGGGGTCAGTCTGTTTTTTCTGGGTGTGTTACATTGACAGATTTTGGTCAGTCTGCTCTTCCCTGCCTGTGTTACATTGACAGAGTGGGGTCAGTCTGCTCTTTTATGGGTGGGTTACATTGACAGAGTGGGGTCAGTCTGCCCTTCCCTGGGTGTGGTACATTGAAAGAGTGGGGTCAGTCTGCTCTTCCCTGGGAGGGTTACATTGACAGAGTGGGGTCAGTCTTCTCTTCCCTGGGTGTGTTACATTGACTGATTGGGGTCAGACTGCTCTTCCCCAGGTGTGTTACATTGACACAGTGGGGTCAGTCTGCTCTTCCTTTAGTGTGTTACAATGACAGAGTGTGGTCTGTGCGCACTTCCCTGGGTGTGTTACATTAACAGAGTGGGGGTCAGTCATCTCTTCCCAGGGTGTGTTGCATTGACAGGTGTGGTCAGTCTGCTCTTCCCAGGGCGTGTCACATTGACAGAGTGGGGTCAGTCTGCTCTTTTATGGGAGGGTTACATTGACTGAGTGGGGTCAGTCTGTTCTTCCCTGGGTGTGTTTCATTGACAGAGTGGGTTCAGTCTGCTCTTCCCTGGGTGTGTTACATTGACAGAGTGGGGTCAGTCTTTTCTCCCAGGGTTTGTTACATTGACAGAGTGGGGTCAGTCTGCTCTTCCCTTGCTGTGTTACAATGACAGAGTGGGGTCAGTGTGCACTTCCCTGTGTGTGTTACATTGACAGAGTGGGGGTCAGTCTGCTCTTCCCAGGGTGTGTTACATTGACAGAGTGTGGTCAGTCTGCTCTTCCCAGGGCGTGTCACATTGACAGAGTGGGGCCAGTCTGCTCTTTTATTGGTGGGTTACATTGACAGAATGAATTCAGTCTGCTCTTCCCTGCGTGTGTTGCATTGACAGAGTGGGGTCAGTCTGATCTTCCCTGGTTGTGTTACATTGACAGAGTGAGTTCAGTCTGCTCTTCCCTGGGTGTGTTACATCGACAGAGTGGGGTCAGTCTGCTCTTCCCTGGGTGTGTTACATTGACAGAGTGAGGTCCGTCTGCTCTTCCCTGGGTTTGTTACATTGACAGAGTGGGGTCAGTCTTCTCTTCCCTGGGTGTGTTACATTGACAGAGTGGGGTCAGTCTGTTCTTCCTTGGGTGTGTTGAATTGACTGTGTTGGGTCAGTCTGCTCTTCCCTGGGTATGTTACATTGACAGAGAGGCGTCAGTCTGTTCTTCCCTGGGAGTGTTACAGTGACAGGGTGGTGTCAGTCTGCTCTCCCCTGGGTGTGTTCCATTGACAGAGTGGGGTCAGTCTGCTCTTCCCTGGGTGTGTAAAATTGACAGAGTGGGGTCAGTCTGTTCTTCCCTTGGTGTGTTTCGTTGACAGAGTGGTATCTGTCTGCTCTTCCCTGGGTGTGTTACATTGACAGAGTGGGGTCAGTCTGTTCTCCCATTGTGTGTTACATTGACAGAGTGGGGTCAGTCTGCTCTTCCCTGGGTGTGTTACAATGACAGAGTGGGGTCAATGTGCACTTCACTGGGTGGGTTACATTGACAGAGTGGGGTAAGTCTGCAGTTCACTGTGTGAGTAACTTTGCAGAAGAGGTCATTCTGCTCTTCTCTGGGTGTATTACATTGACAGAGTGAGGTCAGTCTGCTCTTCCCTGGGTTTGTTACATTGACAGAGTTTGGTCAGTCTGCTCTTCCCAGGGTGTGTTACATTGACAGAGTTGGGTCAGTGTGCTCTTCCCAGGGCGTGTCACATTGACAGAGTGGGGACAGTCTGCTCTTTTATGGGTGGGTTACATTGACAGAGTGGGGTCAGTCTGCTCATCCCTGGGTGTGTTACATTGACAGAGTGTTGTCAGTCTGATCTTCCCTGGTTGTGTTACATTGACAGACTGGGGTCAGTCTTCCTTCCCTGGGTGTGTTACATTGACAGATTGGGGTCAGTCTGCTCTTCCCCAAGTTTGTTACATTGACACAGTGGGGTCAGTCTGTTCTTCCCTGGGTGTGTTACATTGAGAGAGTGGGGTCAGTCTGCTCTTCCCTGGCTGTGTTACATTGACTGAGTGGGGTCAGTCTGCTCTTCCCTGGGTGTGTTACATTGACAGAGTGGGGTCAGTCTGCTCTTCCCTGGGTGCGTTACATTGACAGAGTGGGGTCAGTCTGCTCTTCCCTGGGTGTGTTACATTGACAGAGTGGGGTCAATCTGCTCTTCCCTGGGTGGGTAACATTGACAGAGTGGGGTCAGTCTGCTCTTCCCTGGCTGTGTTCCATTGACAGAGTGGCGTCAGTCTGTTCTCCCAGGGTTTGTTACATTGACAGAGTGTGGTCAGTCTGTTCTTCCCTGGGTGTCTTACATTGACAGAGTGAGGTCAGTCTGCTCTTCCCAGGGCGTGTCACATTGACAGAGTGGGGTCAATCTGCTCTTCCCTGGGTGGGTAACATTGACAGAGTGTGGTCAGTCTGCTCTTCCCAGGGCGTGTCACATTGACAGAGTGGTGCCAATCTGCTCTTTTGTGGGTGGGTTACATTGACAGAGTTGGGTAAGTCTGCTATTCCCTGGGTGTGTTACATTGACAGAGTGGGGTCAGTCTGCTCTTCCCTGGGGGGGTTACATTGACAGAGTGGAGTCAGTCTGTTCTTCCCTGGGTGTGTTACATTGACAGAGTGGGGTCAGTCTGCTCTTCCCTGGGTGTGTTACATTGATTGAGTGGGGTCAGTCTGTTCTTCTCTGGGTGTATTACATTGACAGAGTGGGGTCAGTCTGCTCTTCCCTGGGTGTGTTACATTGACAGAGTGGGGTCAGTGTGCTCTTCCCTGGGAGGGTTACATTGACAGAGTGGGGTCAGTCTTCTCTTCCCTGGGTGTGTTACATTGACACAGTGGGGTCAGTCTGTTTTTTCTGGGTGTGTTACATTGACAGATTGGGGTCAGTCTGCTCTTCCCTGCCTGTGTTACATTGACAGAGTGGGGTCAGTCTGCTCTTTTATGGGTGGGTTACATTGACAGAGTGGGGTCAGTCTGCCCTTCCCTGGGTGTGGTACATTGAAAGAGTGGGGTCAGTCTGCTCTTCCCTGGGAGGGTTACATTGACAGAGTGGGGTCAGTCTTCTCTTCCCTGGGTGTGTTACATTGACTGATTGGGGTCAGACTGCTCTTCCCCAGGTGTGTTACATTGACACAGTGGGGTCAGTCTGCTCTTCCCTTAGTGTGTTACAATGACAGAGTGTGGTCTGTGCGCACTTCCCTGGGTGTGTTACATTAACAGAGTGGGGGTCAGTCTGCTCTTCCCAGGGTGTGTTGCATTGACAGGTGTGGTCAGTCTGCTCTTCCCAGGGCGTGTCACATTGACAGAGTGGGGTCAGTCTGCTCTTTTATGGGAGGGTTACATTGACTGAGTGGGGTCAGTCTGTTCTTCCCTGGGTGTGTTTCATTGACAGAGTGGGTTCAGTCTGCTCTTCCCTGGGTGTGTTACATTGACAGAGTGGGGTCAGTCTTTTCTCCCAGGGTTTGTTGCATTGACAGAGTGGGGTCAGTCTGCTCTTACCTTGCCGTGTTACAATGACAGAGTGGGGTCAGTGTGCACTTCCCTGTGTGTGTTACATTGACAGAGTGGGGGTCAGTCTGCTCTTCCCAGGGTGTGTTACATTGACAGAGTGTGGTCAGTCTGCTCTTCCCAGGGCGTGTCACATTGACAGAGTGGGGCCAGTCTGCTCTTTTATTGGTGGGTTACATTGACAGAATGAATTCAGTCTGCTCTTCCCTGCGTGTGTTGCATTGACAGAGTGGGGTCAGTCTGATCTTCCCTGGTTGTGTTACATTGACAGAGTGAGGTCCGTCTGCTCTTCCCTGGGTTTGTTACATTGACAGAGTGGGGTCAGTCTTCTCTTCCCTGGGTGTGTTACATTGACAGATTGGGGTCAGTCTGCTCTTCCCTGAGTGTGTTACATTGAGAGAGTGGGGTCAGTCTGTTCTTCCTTGGGTGTGTTGAATTGACTGTGTTGGGTCAGTCTGCTCTTCCCTGGGTATGTTACATTGACAGAGAGGCGTCAGTCTGTTCTTCCCTGGGAGTGTTACAGTGACAGGGTGGTGTCAGTCTGCTCTCCCCTGGGTGTGTTCCATTGACAGAGTGGGGTCAGTCTGCTCTTCCCTGGGTGTGTAAAATTGACAGAGTGGGGTCAGTCTGTTCTTCCCTTGGTGTGTTTCGTTGACAGAGTGGTATCTGTCTGCTCTTCCCTGGGTGTGTTACATTGACAGAGTGGGGTCAGTCTGTTCTCCCATTGTGTGTTACATTGACAGAGTGGGGTCAGTCTGCTCTTCCCTGGGTGTGTTACAATGACAGAGTGGGGTCAATGTGCACTTCACTGGGTGGGTTACATTGACAGAGTGGGGTAAGTCTGCAGTTCACTGTGTGAGTAACTTTGCAGAAGAGGTCATTCTGCTCTTCTCTGGGTGTGTTACATTGACAGAGTGAGGTCAGTCTGCTCTTCCCTGGGTTTGTTACATTGACAGAGTTTGGTCAGTCTGCTCTTCCCAGGGTGTGTTACATTGACAGAGTTGGGTCAGTGTGCTCTTCCCAGGGCGTGTCACATTGACAGAGTGGGGACAGTCTGCTCTTTTATGGGTGGGTTACATTGACAGAGTGGGGTCAGTCTGCTCATCCCTGGGTGTGTTACATTGACAGAGTGTTGTCAGTCTGATCTTCCCTGGTTGTGTTACATTGACAGAGTGGGGTCAGTCTTCCTTCCCTGGGTGTGTTACATTGACAGAGTGGGGTCAGTCTGCTCTTCCCTGGCTGTGTTACATTGACTGAGTGGGGTCAGTCTGCTCTTCCCTGGGTGTGTTACATTGACAGAGTGGGGTCAGTCTGCTCTTCCCTGGGTGCGTTACATTGACAGAGTGGGGTCAGTCTGCTCTTCCCTGGGTGTGTTACATTGACAGAGTGGGGTCAATCTGCTCTTCCCTGGGTGGGTAACATTGACAGAGTGGGGTCAGTCTGCTCTTCCCTGGCTGTGTTCCATTGACAGAGTGGGGTCAGTCTGTTCTCCCAGGGTTTGTTACATTGACAGAGTGTGGTCAGTCTGTTCTTCCCTGGGTGTCTTACATTGACAGAGTGAGGTCAGTCTGCTCTTCCCAGGGCGTGTCACATTGACAGAGTGGGGTCAATCTGCTCTTCCCTGGGTGGGTAACATTGACAGAGTGTGGTCAGTCTGCTCTTCCCAGGGCGTGTCACATTGACAGAGTGGTGCCAATCTGCTCTTTTGTGGGTGGGTTACATTGACAGAGTTGGGTAAGTCTGCTATTCCCTGGGTGTGTTACATTGACAGAGTGGGGTCAGTCTGCTCTTCCCTGGGGGGGTTACATTGACAGAGTGGAGTCAGTCTGTTCTTCCCTGGGTGTGTTACATTGACAGAGTGGGGTCAGTCTGCTCTTCCCTGGGTGTGTTACATTGATTGAGTGGGGTCAGTCTGTTCTTCTCTGGGTGTATTACATTGACAGAGTGGGGTCAGTCTGCTCTTCCCTGGGTGTGTTACATTGACAGAGTGGGGTCAGTCTGCTCTTCCCTGGGAGGGTTACATTGACAGAGTGGGGTCAGTCTTCTCTTCCCTGGGTGTGTTACATTGACAGAGTGGGGGTCAGTCTGCTCTTCCCCAAGTGTGTTACATTGACACAGTGGGGTCAGTCTGCTCTTCCCTAGGTGTGTTACAATGACAGAGTGGTGTCAGTGCGCACTTCCCTGGGTGTGTTACATTGACAGAGTGGGGGTCAGTCTGCTCTTCCCAGGGTGTGTTGCATTGACAGAGTGTGGTCAGTCTGCTCTTCCCAGGGCGTGTCACATTGACAGAGTTGGGTCAGTCTGCTCTTTTATGGGTGGGTTACATTGACAGAATGGGGTCAGTCTGCTCTTCCCTGGGTGTTTTACATTGACAGAGTGGGGTCAGTCTGCTCTTCCCTGGGTGTGTTACATTGACAGAGTGGGGTCAGTCTGCTCTTCCCTGGGTTTGTTACATTGACAGAGTGGGGTCAGTCTGCTCTTCCCTGGGTGTGTTACAGTGACAGAGTGGGGTCAGTCTGCTCTTCCCAGGGTGTGTTACATTGACAGAGTGGGGTCAGTCTGCTCTTCCCTGGGTGTGTTACATTGACAGAGTGGGGTCAATCTGCTCTTCCCTGGGTGGGTAACATTGACAGAGTGGGGTCAGTCTGCTCTTCCCTGGCTGTGTTCCATTGACAGAGTGGGGTCAGTCTGTTCTCCCAGGGTTTGTTACATTGACAGAGTGTGGTCAGTCTGTTCTTCCCTGGGTGTCTTACATTGACAGAGTGAGGTCAGTCTGCTCTTCCCAGGGCGTGTCACATTGACAGAGTGGGGTCAATCTGCTCTTCCCTGGGTGGGTAACATTGACAGAGTGTGGTCAGTCTGCTCTTCCCAGGGCGTGTCACATTGACAGAGTGGGGCCAATCTGCTCTTTTGTGGGTGGGTTACATTGACAGAGTTGGGTAAGTCTGCTATTCCCTGGGTGTGTTACATTGACAGAGTGGGGTCAGTCTGCTCTTCCCTGGGGGGGTTACATTGACAGAGTGGAGTCAGTCTGTTCTTCCCTGGGTGTGTTACATTGACAGAGTGGGGTCAGTCTGCTCTTCCCTGGGTGTGTTACATTGACTGAGTGGGGTCAGTCTGTTCTTCTCTGGTTGTATTACATTGACAGAGTGGGGTCAGTCTGCTCTTCCCTGGGTGTGTTACATTGACAGAGTGGGGTCAGTCTGCTCTTCCCTGGGAGGGTTACATTGACAGAGTGGGGTCAGTCTTCTCTTCCCTGGGTGTGTTACATTGACAGAGTGGGGGTCAGTCTGCTCTTCCCCAAGTGTGTTACATTGACACAGTGGTGTCAGTGCGCACTTCCCTGGGTGTGTTACATTGACAGAGTGGGGGTCAGTCTGCTCTTCCCAGGGTGTGTTGCATTGACAGAGTGTGGTCAGTCTGCTCTTCCCAGGGCGTGTCACATTGACAGAGTTGGGTCAGTCTGCTCTTTTATGGGTGGGTTACATTGACAGAATGGGGTCAGTCTGCTCTTCCCTGGGTGTTTTACATTGACAGAGTGGGGTCAGTCTGCTCTTCCCTGGGTGTGTTACATTGACAGAGTGGGGTCAGTCTGCTCTTCCCTGGGTTTGTTACATTGACAGAGTGGGGTCAGTCTGCTCTTCCCTGGGTGTGTTACAGTGACAGAGTGGGGTCAGTCTGCTCTTCCCAGGGCGTGTTACATTGACAGAGTGGGGTCAGTCTGCTCTTCCCAGGGTGTGTTACATTGACAGAGTGGGGTCAGTCTGCTCTTCCCTGGTTGTGTTACATTGACAGAGTGCGGTCAGTGTGCTCTTCCCTGGGTGCGTGACATTGACAGAGTGGGGTCAGTCTGCACTTCACTGGGTGTGTTACATTGACAGAGTGGGGTCAGTCTGCTCTTCCCTGGATGTGTTACATTGAAAGTGTGGTGTCAGTCTGCTCGTTCCTGGGTGTGTTACAGTGACAGAGTGGGGTCGGTCTGCTCTTCCCAGGGTGTGTTGCATTGACAGAGTGTGGTCAGTCTGCTCTTCCCAGGGCGTGTCACATTGACAGAGTTGGGGGAGACTGCTCTTTTATGGGTGGGTTACATTGTCAGACTGGGGTCAGTCTGCTCTTCCCTGGGTGGGTTACGTTGACTGAGTGCGGTCAGTCTGCTCTTCCCTGCGTCTGTTACATTGACAGAGTGGGGTCAGTGTGCTCTTCCCTGGGTTTGTTACATTGACAGAGTGGCGTCAGTCTGCTCTTCCCTGGGTGTGTTACAGTGACAGAGTGGGGTCGGTCTGCTCTTCCCAGGGTGTGTTACATTGACAGAGTGGGGTCAGTCTGCTCTTCCCTGGGTGTGTTACATTGACAGAGAGCAGTCAGTGTGCTCTTCCCTGGGTGCGTGACATTGACAGAGTGGGGTCAGTCTGCTCTTCCCTGGGTGTGTTACATTGACAGAGTGGGGTCAGTCTGTTCTTCCCTGGCTGCGTGACATTGACAGAGTGGGGTCAGTCTACCATTCCCTGGGCGTGTTACATTGACAGAGTGGGGTCAGTCTGCTCTTCCCTGGGTGTGTTACATTGACAGAGTGGGGACAGTCTACTCTTCCCTGGGTGTGTTACATTGACAGAGTGAGGTCAGTCTGCTCTACCCTGGGTGTATTATATTGACAGAGTGGGGTCAGTCTGCTCTTCCCTGGGTGTGTTACATTGACAGAGTGGGGTCAGTCTGATCTTCCCTGGGTGTGTTACATTGACAGAGTGGGGTCAGTCTGCTCTTCCCTGGGTGTGATATACTGACAGAGTGGGGTCAGTCTGCTCTTCCCTGGGTGTGTTACATTGACACAGTGGGGTCAGTCTGTTTTTTCTGGGTGTGTTACATTGACAGATTGGGGTCAGTCTGCTCTTCCCTGCCTGTGTTACATTGACAGAGTGGGGTCAGTCTGCTCTTTTATGGGTGGGTTACATTGACAGAGTGGGGTCAGTCTGCCCTTCCCTGGGTGTGGTACATTGAAAGAGTGGGGTCAGTCTGCTCTTCCCTGGGAGGGTTACATTGACAGAGTGGGGTCAGTCTTCTCTTCCCTGGGTGTGTTACATTGACTGATTGGGGTCAGACTGCTCTTCCCCAGGTGTGTTACATTGACACAGTGGGGTCAGTCTGCTCTTCCCTTAGTGTGTTACAATGACAGAGTGTGGTCTGTGCGCACTTCCCTGGGTGTGTTACATTAACAGAGTGGGGGTCAGTCTGCTCTTCCCAGGGTGTGTTGCATTGACAGGTGTGGTCAGTCTGCTCTTCCCAGGGCGTGTCACATTGACAGAGTGGGGTCAGTCTGCTCTTTTATGGGAGGGTTACATTGACTGAGTGGGGTCAGTCTGTTCTTCCCTGGGTGTGTTTCATTGACAGAGTGGGTTCAGTCTGCTCTTCCCTGGGTGTGTTACATTGACAGAGTGGGGTCAGTGTGCACTTCCCTGTGTGTGTTACATTGACAGAGTGGGGGTCAGTCTGCTCTTCCCAGGGTGTGTTACATTGACAGAGTGTGGTCAGTCTGCTCTTCCCAGGGCGTGTCACATTGACAGAGTGGGGCCAGTCTGCTCTTTTATTGGTGGGTTACATTGACAGAATGAATTCAGTCTGCTCTTCCCTGCGTGTGTTGCATTGACAGAGTGGGGTCAGTCTGATCTTCCCTGGTTGTGTTACATTGACAGAGTGAGTTCAGTCTGCTCTTCCCTGGGTGTGTTACATCGACAGAGTGGGGTCAGTCTGCTCTTCCCTGGGTGTGTTACATTGACAGAGTGAGGTCCGTCTGATCTTCCCTGGGTTTGTTACATTGACAGAGTGGGGTCAGTCTTCTCTTCCCTGGGTGTGTTACATTGACAGATTGGGGTCAGTCTGCTCTTCCCTGAGTGTGTTACATTGACAGAGTGGGGTCAGTCTGTTCTTCCTTGGGTGTGTTGAATTGACTGTGTTGGGTCAGTCTGCTCTTCCCTGGGTATGTTACATTGACAGAGAGGCGTCAGTCTGTTCTTCCCTGGGAGTGTTACAGTGACAGGGTGGTGTCAGTCTGCTCTCCCCTGGGTGTGTTCCATTGACAGAGTGGGGTCAGTCTGCTCTTCCCTGGGTGTGTTTCGTTGACAGAGTGGTATCTGTCTGCTCTTCCCTGGGTGTGTTACATTGACAGAGTGGGGTCAGTCTGTTCTCCCATTGTGTGTTACATTGACAGAGTGGGGTCAGTCTGCTCTTCCCTGGGTGTGTTACAATGACAGAGTGGGGTCAATGTGCACTTCACTGGGTGGGTTACATTGACAGAGTGGGGTAAGTCTGCAGTTCACTGTGTGAGTAACTTTGCAGAAGAGGTCATTCTGCTCTTCTCTGGGTGTGTTACATTGACAGAGTGAGGTCAGTCTGCTCTTCCCTGGGTTTGTTACATTGACAGAGTTTGGTCAGTCTGCTCTTCCCAGGGTGTGTTACATTGACAGAGTTGGGTCAGTGTGCTCTTCCCAGGGCGTGTCACATTGACAGAGTGGGGACAGTCTGCTCTTTTATGGGTGGGTTACATTGACAGAGTGGGGTCAGTCTGCTCATCCCTGGGTGTGTTACATTGACAGAGTGTTGTCAGTCTGATCTTCCCTGGTTGTGTTACATTGACAGAGTGGGGTCAGTCTTCCTTCCCTGGGTGTGTTACATTGACAGATTGGGGTCAGTCTGCTCTTCCCCATGTTTGTTACATTGACACAGTGGGGTCAGTCTGTTCTTCCCTGGGTGTGTTACATTGACAGAGTGGGGTCAGTCTGCTCTTCCCTGGCTGTGTTACATTGACTGAGTGGGGTCAGTCTGCTCTTCCCTGGGTGTGTTACATTGACAGAGTGGGGTCAGTCTGCTCTTCCCTGGGTGCGTTACATTGACAGAGTGGGGTCAATCTGCTCTTCCCTGGGTGGGTAACATTGACAGAGTGGGGTCAGTCTGCTCTTCCCTGGCTGTGTTCCATTGACATAGTGGCGTCAGTCTGTTCTCCCAGGGTTTGTTACATTGACAGAGTGTGGTCAGTCTGTTCTTCCCTGGGTGTCTTACATTGACAGAGTGAGGTCAGTCTGCTCTTCCCAGGGCGTGTCACATTGACAGAGTGGGGTCAATCTGCTCTTCCCTGGGTGGGTAACATTGACAGAGTGTGGTCAGTCTGCTCTTCCCAGGGCGTGTCACATTGACAGAGTGGTGCCAATCTGCTCTTTTGTGGGTGGGTTACATTGACAGAGTTGGGTAAGTCTGCTATTCCCTGGGTGTGTTACATTGACAGAGTGGGGTCAGTCTGCTCTTCCCTGGGGGGGTTACATTGACAGAGTGGAGTCAGTCTGTTCTTCCCTGGGTGTGTTACATTGACAGAGTGGGGTCAGTCTGCTCTTCCCTGGGTGTGTTACATTGATTGAGTGGGGTCAGTCTGTTCTTCTCTGGGTGTATTACATTGACAGAGTGGGGTCAGTCTGCTCTTCCCTGGGTGTGTTACATTGACAGAGTGGGGTCAGTCTGCTCTTCCCTGGGAGGGTTACATTGACAGAGTGGGGTCAGTCTTCTCTTCCCTGGGTGTGTTACATTGACAGAGTGGGGGTCAGTCTGCTCTTCCCCAAGTGTGTTACATTGACACAGTGGGGTCAGTCTGCTCTTCCCTAGGTGTGTTACAATGACAGAGTGGTGTCAGTGCGCACTTCCCTGGGTGTGTTACATTGACAGAGTGGGGGTCAGTCTGCTCTTCCCAGGGTGTGTTGCATTGACAGAGTGTGGTCAGTCTGCTCTTCCCAGGGCGTGTCACATTGACAGAGTTGGGTCAGTCTGCTCTTTTATGGGTGGGTTACATTGACAGAATGGGGTCAGTCTGCTCTTCCCTGGGTGTTTTACATTGACAGAGTGGGGTCAGTCTGCTCTTCCCTGGGTGTGTTACATTGACAGAGTGGGGTCAGTCTGCTCTTCCCTGGGTTTGTTACATTGACAGAGTGGGGTCAGTCTGCTCTTCCCTGGGTGTGTTACAGTGACAGAGTGGGGTCAGTCTGCTCTTCCCAGGGTGTGTTACATTGATAGAGTGGGGTCAGTCTGCTCTTCCCAGGGTGTGTTACATTGACAGAGTGGGGTCAGTCTGCTCTTCCCTGGGTGTGTTACATTGACAGAGTGCGGTCAGTGTGCTCTTCCCTGGGTGCGTGACATTGACAGAGTGGGGTCAGTCTGCACTTCACTGGGTGTGTTACATTGACAGAGTGGGGTCAGTCTGCTCTTCCGTGGGTGCGTGACATTGACAGAATGGGGTAAGTCTGCTCTTCCCTCGGTGTTTTACATTGACAGAGTGGGGTCAGTCTGCTCTTCCCTGGGTGTGTTACATTGACAGAGTGGGGACAGTCTGCTCTTCCCTGGGTGTGTTACATTGACAGAGTGAGGTCAGTCTGCTCTACCCTGGGTGTATTACATTGACAGATTGGGGTCAGTCTACTCTTCCCTGGGTGTCTTACATTGACAGAGTGGGGTCAGTCTGCTCTTCCCTGGGTGTGTTACATTGACAGAGTGGGGTCAGTCTGCTCTTCCCTGGGTGTGATATACTGACAGAGTGGGGTCAGTCTGCTCTTCCCTGGGTGTGTTACATTAACACAGTGGGGTCAGTCTGTTTTTCCCTGGGTGTGTTACATTGACAGATTGGGGTCAGTCTGTTCTTTCCTGGCTGTGTTACATTGACAGAATGGGCTCAGTCTGCTCTTTTATGGGTGGGTTACATTGACTGAGTGTGGTCAGTCTGCTCTTCCCTGGGTGTGTTATATTGACACAGTGGGGTCAGTCTGCTCTTCCCTGGGAGGGTTACATTGACAGAGTGGGGTCAGTCTTCTCTTCCCTGGGTGTGTTACGTTGACTGATTGGGGTCAGTCTGCTCTTCCCCAAGTGTGTTACATTGACACAGTGGGGTCAGTCTGCTCTTCCCTTGGTGTGTTACAATGACAGAGTGGGGTCAGTGCGCACTTCCCAGGGTGTGTTACATTGACAGAGTGGGGTCAGTCTGCTCTTCCCAGGGTGTGTTACATTGACAGAGTGTGGTCAGTCTGATCTTCCCTGGTTGTGTTACATTGACAGAGTGAGTTCAGTCTGCTCTTCCATGGGTGTTTTACATTGACAGAGTGGGGTAAGTCTGCTCTTCACTGGGTGTGTTACATTGACAGAGTGAGGTCAGTCTGCTCTTCCCTGGGTTTGTTACATTGACAGAGTGGGCTCAGTCTTCTCTTCCCTGGGTGTGTTACATTGACTGATTGGGGTCAGTCTGCTATTCCCTGAATGTGTTACATTGACAGAGTGGGGTCAGTCTGTTCTTCCATGGGTGTGTTAAATTGACTGTGTTGGGTCAGTCTGCTCTTCCCTGGGTGTGTTACATTGACAGAGTGGCGTCAGTCTGTTCTTCCCTGGGAGTGTTACAGTGACAGGGTGGTGTCAGTCTGCTCTCCCCTGGGTGTGTTCCATTGACAGAGTGGGGTCAGTCTGCTCTTCCCTTGGTGTGTTACATTGACAGAGTGGTATCTGTCTGCTCTTCCCTGGGTGTGTTACAATGACAGAGTGGGGTCAATGTGCACTTCACTGGGTGGGTTACATTGACAGAGTGGGGTAAGTCTGCAGTTCACTGTGTGAGTAACTTTGCAGAAGAGGTCATTCTGCTCTTCTCTGGGTGTGTTACATTGACAGAGTGAGGTCAGTCTGCTCTTCCCTGGGTTTGTTACATTGACAGAGTTTGGTAAGTCTGCTCTTCCCTGGCTGTGTTACATTGACAGAGTTGGGTCAGTGTGCTCTTCCCAGGGCGTGTCACATTGACAGAGTGGGGAGAGTCTGCTCTTTTTTGGGTGGGTTACATTGACAGAGTGGGGTCAGTCTGTTCTTCCCTGGGTGTGTTACATTGATTGAGAGGGTTCAGTCTGCTCTTCCCTGGGTGTGTTACATTGACAGAGTGGGGTCAGTCTGTTCTCCCAGGGTTTGTTACATTGCAAGAGTGGGGTCAGTCTGCTCTTCCCTTGCTGTGTTACAATGTCAGAGTGGGGTCAGTGTGCTCTTCCCAGGGCGTGTCACATTGACAGAGTGGGGACAGTCTGCTCTTTTTTGGGTGGGTTACATTGACAGAGTGGGGTCAGTCTGTTCTTCCCTGGGTGTGTTACATTGATTGAGAGGGTTCAGTCTGCTCTTCCCTGGGTGTGTTACATTGACAGAGTGGGGTCAGTCTGTTCTCCCAGGGTTTGTTACATTGCAAGAGTGGGGTCAGTCTGCTCTTCCCTTGCTGTGTTACAATGTCAGAGTGGGGTCAGTGTGCACTTCCCTGTGTGTGTTACATTGACAGAGTGGGGTCAGTCTGCTCTTCCCAGGGTGTGTTACATTGACAGTGTGAGGTCAGTCTGCTCTTCCCTGGGTGAGTTACATTGACAGGGTTGGTTCAGTCTGCTCTCCCCTGGGTGTGATACATTGACAGAGTGGGGTCAGACTGCTATTCCCTGAGTATGTTACATTGACAGAGTGGGGTGTGTCTGCTCTTCCCAGGGTGTGTTACCTTGACAGAGTGAGGTCAGTCTGCTCTTCCCTGGGTTTGTTACATTGACAGAGTTTGGTCAGTCTGCTCTTCCCTGGGTGTGTTACATTGACAGAGTGGGGTCAGTTTGCTCTTCCCTGGGTGCGTTACATTGACAGAGTGGTGTCAGTCTGCTCTTCCCTGGGTGTGTTACATTGACAGAGTGGGGTCAGTCTGCCCTTCCCTAGGTGTGTTCCATTGACAGAATGGGGTCAGTCTGTTCTCCCAGGGTTTGTTACATTGACAGAGTGGGGTCAGTCTTTTCTTCCCTGGGTGTGCTACATTGACAGAGTGAGGTCAGTCTGCTCTTCCCAGGGCGTGTCACATTGACAGAGTGGGGACAGTCTGCTCTTTTATGGGTGGGTTACATTGACAGTGTGGGGTCAGTCTGCTCTTCCCTGGGTGTGTTACATTGACAGAGTGGGGTCAGTCTGATCTTCCCTGGTTGTGTTACATTGACAGAGTGAGTTCAGTCTGCTCTTCCCTGGGTGTGTTACATTGACAGAGTGGGGTCAGTCTGCTTTTCCCTGGGAGGGTTACATTGACAGAGTGGGGTCAGTCTGCTCTTCCCTGGCTATGTTACATTGACAGAGTGTGGTCAGTCTGCTCTTCCCTGAGTGTGTTACATTGACAGAGTGGGGTCAGTCTGCTCTTCCCTGGCTATGTTACATTGACAGAGTGGGGTCAGTCTGCTCTTCCCTGCGCGTGTTACATTGACAGAGTGGGGTCAGTCTGCTCTTCCCTGGGTGTGTTTCATTGACAGAGTGGGGTCAGTTTGCTCTTCCCTGGGTGCGTTACATTGACAGAGTGGTGTCAGTCTGCTCTTCCCTGGGTGTGTTACATTGACAGAGTGGGGTCAGTCTGCCCTTCCCTAGGTGTGTTCCATTGACAGAATGGGGTCAGTCTGTTCTCCCAGGGTTTGTTACATTGACAGAGTGGGGTCAGTCTGTTCTTCCCTGGGTGGGTAACATTGACAGAGTGTGGTCAGTCTGCTCTTCCCAGGGCGTGTCACATTGACAGAGTGGGGCCAGTCTGCTCTTTTATGGTGGGTTACATTGACAGAGTGGGGTAAATCTGCTATTCCCTGGGTGTGTTACATTGACAGAGTGGGGTCAGTCTGCTCTTCCCTTGGGGGGGTTACATTGACAGAGTGGAGTCAGTCTGTTCTTCCCTGGGTGTGTTACATTGACAGAGTGGGGTCAGTCTGCTTTCCCTGGGTGTGTTACATTGACTGAGTGGGGTCAGTCTGTTCTTCCCTGAGTGTATTACATTGACAGAGTGGGGTCAGTCTGTTCTTCCCTGGGTGTGTTACATTGACAGAGTGTCTTCAGTCTGCTCTTCCCTGGGTGTGTTACATTGACAGAGTGGGGTCAGTCTGTTCTCCCAGAGTGTGTTACATTGACAGAGTGGGGTCAGTCTGATCTTCCCTGGTTGTGTTACATTGACAGAGTGGGGTCAGTCTGACCTTCCCTGGTTGTGTTACATTGACAGAGTGGGGCCAGTCTGCTCTTTTATGGGTGGGTTACATTTACAGAGTGGGGTAAGTCTGCTCTTCCCTGGGTGCGTTACATTGACTGAGTGGGGACAGTCTGTTCTTCCCTGGGTGTATTACATTGACAGAGTGGGGTCAGTCTGTTCTTCCCTGTGTGTGTTACATTGACAGAGTGGGTTCAGTCTGCTCTTCCCTGGGTGTGTTACATTGACAGAGTGGGGTTCGTCTGTTCTCCCAGGGTTTGTTACATTGACAGAGGGGGGTCAGTCTGCTCTTCCCTTGCTGTGTTACAATGACAGAGTGGCGTCAGTGTGCACTTCCTTGTGTGTGTTACATTGACAGAGTGGGGTCAGTCTTCTCTTCCGAGGGTGTGTTACATTGACAGAGTGTGGTCAGTCTGCTCTTCCCAGGGCGTGTCACATTGACAGAGTGGGGTCAGTCTGCTCTTTTATGGGTGGGTTACATTGACAGAATGAATTCAGTCTGCTCTTCCCTGCGTGTGTTACATTGACAGTGTTGGGTCAGTCTGCTCTTCCCTGGGTGTGTTACATTGACAGAGTGGGGTCAGTTTGCTCTTCCCTGGGTGTGTTACATTGACAGAGTGGGTTCAATCTGCTCTTCCCTGGGTGTGTTTCATTGGCAGAGTGGGGTCAGTTTGCTCTTCCCTGGGTGTGTTACATTGACAGAGTGGTGTCAGTCTGCTCTTCCCTGGGTGTGTTACATTGACAGAGTGAGGTCAGTCTGCCCTTCCCTAGGTGTGTTCTATTGACAGAGTGGCGTCAGTCTGTTCTCCCAGGGCTTGTTACATTGACAGAGTGGGGTCAGTCTGTTCTTCCCTTCGTGTTTTACATTGACAGAGTGGGATCAGTCTGCTCTTCTCTGTGTGTGTAACATTGACAGAGTGGGGTCAGTCTGCTGTTCCCTGGAGGGTTACATTGACAGAGTTGGGTCAGTCTTCTCTTCCCTGGGTGTGTTACATTGACAGATTGGGGTCAGTCTGCTCTTCCCCAAGTTTGTTACATTGACACAGTGGGGTCAGTCTGTTCTTCCCTGGGTGTGTTACATTGACAGAGTGGGGTCAGTCTGCTCTTACCTGGGTGTGTTACAATGACAGAGTGGGGTCAGTGTGCACATCACTGGGTTGGTTACATTGACATAGTGGGGTAAGTCTGCAGTTCACTGTGTGAGTAATTTTGCAGAAGAGGACATTCTGCTCTTCTCTGGGTGTTTTACATTGACAGAGTGTGGTCAGTCTGCTCTTCCCTGGGTGTGTTACATTGACAGAGTGGGGTCAGTCTGCTCTTCCCTGGTTGTGTTACATTGACAGAGTGAGTTCAGTCTGCTCTTCCCTGGGTGTGTTACATTGACAGAGTGGGGTCAGTCTGCTCTTCCCTGGGAGGGTTACATGACAGAGTGGGGTAAGTCTGTTCTCCCAGAGTGTGTTACATTGACAGAGTGGGGTCAGTCTGATCTTCCCTGGTTGTGTTACATTGACAGAGTGGGGTCAGTCTGACCTTCCCTGGTTGTGTTACATTGACAGAGTGGGGCCAGTCTGCTCTTTTATGGGTGGGTTACATTTACAGAGTGGGGTAAGTCTGCTCTTCCCTGGGTGCGTTACATTGACTGAGTGGGGACAGTCTGTTCTTCCCTGGGTGTATTACATTGACAGAGTGGGGTCAGTCTGTTCTTCCCTGTGTGTGTTACATTGACAGAGTGGGTTCAGTCTGTTCTTCCCTGGGTGTGTTACATTGACAGAGTGGGGTTCGTCTGTTCTCCCAGGGTTTGTTACATTGACAGAGGGGGGTCAGTCTGCTCTTCCCTTGCTGTGTTACAATGACAGAGTGGCGTCAGTGTGCACTTCCTTGTGTGTGTTACATTGACAGAGTGGGGTCAGTCTGCTCTTCCGAGGGTGTGTTACATTGACAGAGTGTGGTCAGTCTGCTCTTCCCAGGGCGTGTCACATTGACAGAGTGGGGTCAGTCTGCTCTTTTATGGGTGGGTTACATTGACAGAATGAATTCAGTCTGCTCTTCCCTGCGTGTGTTACATTGACAGTGTTGGGTCAGTCTGCTCTTCCCTGGGTGTGTTACATTGACAGAGTGGGGTCAGTTTGCTCTTCCCTGGGTGTGTTACATTGACAGAGTGGGGTCAATCTGCTCTTCCCTGGGTGTGTTTCATTGGCAGAGTGGGGTCAGTTTGCTCTTCCCTGGGTGTGTTACATTGACAGAGTGGTGTCAGTCTGCTCTTCCCTGGGTGTGTTACATTGACAGAGTGAGGTCAGTCTGCCCTTCCCTAGGTGTGTTCCATTGACAGAGTGGCGTCAGTCTGTTCTCCCAGGGCTTGTTACATTGACAGAGTGGGGTCTGTCTGTTCTTCCCTTCGTGTTTTACATTGACAGAGTGGGATCAGTCTGCTCTTCTCTGTGTGTGTAACATTGACAGAGTGGGGTCAGTCTGCTGTTCCCTGGAGGGTTACATTGACAGAGTTGGGTCAGTCTTCTCTTCCCTGGGTGTGTTACATTGACAGATTGGGGTCAGTCTGCTCTTCCCCAAGTTTGTTACATTGACACAGTGGGGTCAGTCTGTTCTTCCCTGGGTGTGTTACAATGACAGAGTGGGGTCAGTGTGCACATCACTGGGTTGGTTACATTGACATAGTGGGGTAAGTCTGCAGTTCACTGTGTGAGTAATTTTGCAGAAGAGGACATTCTGCTCTTCTCTGGGTGTTTTACATTGACAGAGTGAGGTCAGTCTGCTCTTCCCTGGGTGTGTTCCATTGACAGAGTGGCTTGAGTCTGTTCTCCCAGGGTTTGTTACATTGACAGAGTGTGGTCAGTCTGCTCTTCCCTGGGTGTGTTACATTGACAGAGTGGGGTCAGTCTGCTCTTCCCTGGTTGTGTTACATTGACAGAGTGAGTTCAGTCTGCTCTTCCCTGGGTGTGTTACATTGACAGAGTGGGGTCAGTCTGCTCTTCCCTGGGAGGGTTACATGACAGAGTGGGGTAAGTCTGTTCTCCCATTGTGTGTTACATTGACATAGTGGGGTCAGTCTGCTCTTACCTGGGTGTGTTACAATGACAGAGTGGGGTCAGTGTGCACATCACTGGGTTGGTTACATTGACATAGTGGGGTAAGTCTGCAGTTCACTGTGTGAGTAATTTTGCAGAAGAGGACATTCTGCTCTTCTCTGGGTGTGTTACATTGACAGAGTGAGGTCAGTCTGCTCTTCCCTGGGTTTGTTACATTGACAGAGTTTGGTCAGTCTGCTCTTCCCTGGGTGTGTTACATTGACTGAGTTGGATCAGTGTGCTCTTCCCAGGGCGTGTCACATTGACAGAGTGGGGACAGTCTGCTCTTTTATGGGTGGGTTACATTGACAGAGTGGGGTCAGTCTGCTCTTCCCTGGGTGTGTTACATTGACAGAGTGGGGTCAGTCTGATCTTCCCTGGTTGTGTTACATTGACAGAGTGAGTTCAGTCTGCTCTTCCCTGGCTGTGTTACATTGACTGAGTTGGATCAGTGTGCTCTTCCCAGGGCGTGTCACATTGACAGAGTGGGGACAGTCTGCTCTTTTATGGGTGGGTTACATTGACAGAGTGGGGTCAGTCTGCTCTTCCCTGGCTGTGTTACATTGACAGAGTGGGGTCAGTCTGCTCTTCCCTGGGAGTGTTACATTAACAAGTGGGGTCAGTCTTCTCGTCCCTGGGTGTGTTACATTGACAGAGTGGTGTCAGTCTGCCCTTCCCTAGGTGTGTTCCATTGACAGAGTGGCGTCAGTCTGTTCTCCCAGGGTTTGTTACATTGACAGTGTGGGGTCAGTCTGTTCTTCCCTGGGTGTGTTACATTGACAGAGTGAGGTCAGTCTGCTCTTCCCTGTGAGGGTTACATTGACAGAGTGGGGTCAGCTTGCTCTTCCCTGGGTGTGTTACATTGACAGAGTGGGGTCAGTCTGTTCTTCCCTGGGTGTTTTACATTGACAGAGTGGGACCAGTCTGCTCTTCTCTGTGTGTGTAACATTGACAGAGTGGGGTCAGTCTGCTCTTCCCCAAGTTTGTTACATTGACACAGTGGGGTCCGTCTGTTCTTCCCTGGGTGTGTTACATTGACAGAGTGGGGTCAGTCTGCTCTTCCCTGGGTCTGTTACATTGACAGAGTGGGGTCAGTCTGCTCTTCCCTGGGTGTGTTACATTGACAGAGTGGGGTCAGTCTGCTCTTCCCTGGGTGTGTTACATTGACAGAGTGGGGTCAATCTGCTCTTCCCTGGGTGTGTTTCATTAACAGAGTGGGGTCAGTTTGCTCTTCCCTGGGTGTGTTAAATTGACAGAGTGGTGTCAGTCTGCTCTTCCCTGGGTGTGCTACATTGACAGAGTGAGGTTTGTCTGCCCTTCCCAGGGTGTGTTCCATTGACAGAGTGGCGTCAGTCTGTTCTCCCAGGGTTTGTTACATTGACAGAGTGGGGTCAGTCTGTTCTTCCCTGGGTGTTTTACATTGACAGAGTGAGGTCTGTCTGCTCTTCCCAGTGAGGGTTACATTGACAGAGTGGGGTCAGTCTGCTCTTCCCTGGGTCTGTTACATTGACAGAGTGGGATCAGTCTGCTCTTCTCTGTGTGTGTAACATTGACAGAGTGGGGTCAGTCTGCTCTTCCCTGGAGGGTTACATTGACAGAGTGGGGTCAGTCTTCTCTTCCCTGGGTGTGTTACATTGACAGATTGGGGTCAGTCTGCTCTTCCCTGGGTGCGTGACATTGACAGAGTGGGGTCAGTCTGCTCTTCCTTGGGTGTTTTACATTGACAGATTGGGGTCAGTCTGCTCTTCCCTGGGTGTGTTACATTGACAGAGTGGGGACAGTCTGCTCTTCCCTGGGTGTGTTACATTGACAGAGTGAGGTCAGTCTGCTCTACCCTGGGTGTATTACATTGACAGAGTGGGGTCAGTCTACTCTTCCCTGGGTGTCTTACATTGACTGAGTGGGGTCAGTCTGCTCTTCCCTGGGTGAGTTACATTGACAGAGTGGGGTCAGTCTGCTCTTCCCTGGGTGATTTAAATTGACAGAGTGGGGTCATTCCGCTCTACCCTGGGTGCGTTACATTGACAGAGGGGGGTCAATGTTCTCTTCCCTGGGTGCGTTACATTGACAGAGTGGGGTCAGTGTGTTCTTCCCTGAGTGTGTTACATTGACAGAGTGGGGTCAGTCTGCTCTTCCCTGGGTGTGTTACATTGACAGAGTGGGGTCAGTCTGCTCTTCCCTGGGTCTGTGCTATTGACAGAGTGGGGTCAGCCTGTTCTTCCCTGGGGGGGTTACATTGACAGAGTGGGGTCAGTCTGTTCTTCCCTGGGTGTGTTACATTGACAGAGTGTGGTCAGTCTGCTCTTCCCAGTGTGTGTTACATTGACAGAGTTGGGTCAGTCTGATCTTCCCTGGGTTTATAACGTTGAGAGAAAGGGGTTAGTCTGCTCTTCCCTGGGTGTGTTACATTGCCAGAGTGGTTTCAGTCTGCTCTTCCCTGGGTGGGTTACATTGACAGTGCGCGGTCAGTCTGCTCTTCCCTGGGTGAGTGACATTGACAGAGTGGGGTCAGTCTGCTCTTCCCTGGGTGTGTTACATTGACAGAGTGGGGTCAGTCTGCTCTTTCCTGTGTGTGTTACATTGACAGAGAGGGGTCAGTCTGCTCTTCCCTGGATGTGTTACATTGAAAGTGTGGGGTCAGTCTGCTCTTCCCTGGGTGTGTTACATTGACACAGTGGGGTCAGTCTGCTCTTCCCTGGGTGTGTTACATTGACAGAGTGGGGTCAGTCTGCTCTTTCCTGTGTGTGTTACATTGACAGAGAGGGGTCAGTCTGCTCTTCCCTGGATGTGTTACATTGAAAGTGTGGGGTCAGTCTGCTCTTCCCTGGGTGTGTTACATTGACACAGTGGGGTCAGTCTGCTCTTCCCTGGGTGCGTGACATTGACAGAGTGGGGTCAGTCTGCTCTTCCCTGGGTGTTTTACATTGACAGATTGGGGACAGTCTGCTCTTCCCTGGGTGTATTACATTGACAGAGTGGGGTCAGTCTACTCTTTCCTGGGTGTCTTACATTGACAGAGTGGGGTCAGTCTGCTCTTCCCTGGGTGTGTTACATTGACAGAGGGGGGTCAGTCTGCTCTTCCCTGGGTGTGATATACTGACAGAGTGGGGTCAGTCTGCTCTTCCCTGGGTGATTTAAATTGACAGAGTGGGGTCAGTCTGCTCTTCCATGGGTGTGTTACATTGACAGAGTGGGGTCAGTCTGTTCTTCCCTGAGTGTGTTACTTTGACAGAGTGGGTTCAGTCTGCTCTTCCCTGGCTGTGTTACATTGACAGAGTGTGGTCAGTCTGCTCTTCCCTGGGTCTGTGATATTGACAGAGTGGTGTCAGTCTTCATTTTCCCTGGGTGCGTTACATTGACAGAGTGGGGTCAGTCTGCTCTTCCCTGGGTGTGTTACATTGACAGAACAGGGTCCGTCTGCCTTTCCCTGGGTGTGTTACATTGACAGAGTGGGGTCAGTCTGCTCTTCCCTGGGTGTGTTACATTGACAGATTGAGGTCCGTCTGCTCTTCCCTGGGTGTGTTACATTGACAGAGTTTGGTCAGTCTGATCTTCCCTGGGTTTATAACGTTGAGAGAAAGGGGTAAGTCTCCTCTTCCCTGGGTGTGTTACATTGCCAGAGTGGTTTCAGTCTGCTCTTCCCTGGGTGTGTTACAATGACAGAGAGGGGTCAGTCTGCTCTTCCCTCGGTGGGTTACATTGAAAGTGTGGGGTCAGTCTGCTCTACCGTGGGTGTGTTACATTGACACAGTGGGGTCAGTCTGCTCTTCCCTGGGTGTGTTACATTGACAGAGTGGGGTCAGTCTGCTCTTCCCTGGGTGTGTTAAATTGACAGAGTGGGGTCAGTCTGCTCTTCCCAGGGTGTGTTACATTGACAGAGTGGGGTTAGTCTGCTCTTCCCTGGGTATGTTACATTGACAGAGTGGGGTCAGTCTGCTCTTCCCTGGGTGTGTTACATTGACCTAGCCAGGTCAATCTTCTGTTCCCTGGGTGTGTTACATTGACAGAGGGGGCTCAGTCTGCTCTTCCCTGGGTGTGTTACATTGACAGAGTTGGGTCAGTCTGCTCTTGCCAGAATGTGTTACATTGACAGAGTTGGGTCAGTCTGATCTTCCCTGGGTGTGAAACGTTGACAGAAAGGGGTCAGTCTGCTCTTCCCTGGGTGTTTTACATTGACAGAGTGGGGTCAGTCTGCTCTTCCCTGGGTGTGTTACATTGACAGAGTGGGGTCAGTCTGCTCTTCCCTGGGTTTGTTACATTGACAGAGTGGGGTCAGTCTGCTCTTCCCTGGGTGTGTTACAGTGACAGAGTGGGGTCAGTCTGCTCTTCCCAGGGTGTGTTACATTGACAGAGTGGGGTCAGTCTGCTCTTCCCAGGGTGTGTTACATTGACAGAGTGGGGTCAGTCTGCTCTTCCCTGGGTGTGTTACATTGACAGAGTGCGGTCAGTGTGCTCTTCCCTGGGTGCGTGACATTGACAGAGTGGGGTCAGTCTGCTCTTCCCTGGGTGTGTAACATTGACAGAGTGGGGTCAGTCTGCTCTTCCCTGGGTGCGTGACATTGACAGAGTGGGGTAAGTCTGCTCTTCACTCGGTGTTTTACATTGACAGAGTGGGGTCAGTCTGCTCTTCCCTGGGTGTGTTACATTGACAGAGTGGGGACAGTCTGCTCTTCCCTGGGTGTTTTACATTGACAGAGTGAGGTCAGTCTGCTCTACCCTGGGTGTATTACATTGACAGATTGGGGTCAGTCTACTCTTCCCTGGGTGTCTTACATTGACAGAGTGGGGTCAGTCTGCTCTTCCCTGGGTGTGTTACATTGACAGAGTAGGGTCAGTCTGCTCTTTCCTGGGTGTGTTACATTGACAGTGTGGGGTCAGTCTGCTCTTTAATGGGTGGGTTACATTGACACAGTGGGGTCAGTCTGTTTTTCCCTGGGTATGTTACATTGACAGATTGGGGTCAGTCTGCTCTTTCCTGGGTGTGTTACATTGACAGAGTGCGGTCAGTCTGCTCTTTTATGGGTGGGTTACATTGACAGAGTGGGGCCAGTCTGCTCATCCCTGGGTGTGTTACATTGACAGAGTGGGGTCAGTCTGCTCTTCCCTGGGAGGGTTACATTGACAGAGTGGGGTCAGTCTTCTCTTCCCTGGGTGTGTTACATTGACTGATTGGGGTCAGTCTGCTCTTCCCCAAGTGTGTTACATTGACACAGTGGGGTCAGTCTGCTCTTCCCTTGGTGTGTTACAATGACAGAGTGGGGTCAGTGCGCACTTCCCTGGGTGTGTTACATTGACAGAGTGGGGGTCAGTCTGCTCTTCCCAGGGTGTGTTGCATTGACAGAGTGTGGTCAGTCTGCTCTTCCCTGGGTGTGTTACATTGACAGAGTGGGGTCAGTCTGCTCTTCCCTGGGTGTGTTACATTGACAGAGTGAGGTCAGTCTGCTCTTCCCTGGGTATGTTACATTGACAGAGTGGGCTCAGTCTTCTCTTCCCTGGGTGTGTTACATTGACAGATTGGGGTCAGTCTGCTCTTCCCTGAGTGTGTTACTTTGACAGAGTGGGGTCAGTCTGTTCTTCCTTGGGTGTGTTAAATTGACTGTGTTGGGTCAGTCTGCTCTTCCCTGGGTGTGTTACATTGACAGAGTGGCGTCAGTCTGTTCTTCCCTGGGAGTGTTACAGTGACAGGGTGGTGTCAGTCTGTTCTTCCCTGGGTGTGTTCCATTGACAGAGTGGGGTCAGTCTGCTCTTCCCTGGGTGTGTTAAATTGACAGAGTGGGGTCAGTCTGTTCTTCCCTTGGTGTGTTACATTGACAGAGTGGGGTCAGTCTGCTCTTCCCTGGGTGTGTTACATTGACAGAGTGAGGTCAGTCTGCTCTTCCCTGGGTGTGTTACATTGACAGAGTGGGGTCAGTCTGCTCTTCCCTGGGTGTGTTACATTGACAGAGTGAGGTCAGTCTGCTCTTCCCTGGGTGTGTTACATTGACAGAGTGGGGTCAGTCTACTCTTCATTGGGTGACTTACATTGACAGAGTGGGGTCAGTCTGCTCTTCCCTGGGTGTGTTACATTGACAGAGTGGGGTCAGTCTGCTCTTCCCAGGGTGTGTTACATTGACAGAGTGGGGTCCGTCTGCTCTTCCCTGGGTGTGTTACATTGACAGAGTGGGGTCAGTCTAATCTTCCCTGCGTGTGTTACATTGACAGAGTGGGGTCAGTCTGCTCTTCCCTGGGTGTGTTACAGTGACAGAGTGGGGTCAGTCTGCTCTTCCCAAGGTGCATTAGATTGACAGAGTGGGGTCAGTCTGCTCGTCCCTGGGTGTGTTACAGTGACAGAGTGGGGTCAGTCTGCTCTTCCCAAGGTGCATTAGATTGACAGATTGGAGTCAGTCTGCTCTTCCCTGGGTGGGTTACATTGACTGAATGCGGTCAGTCTGCTCTTCCCAGCGTCTGTTACATTGACAGAGTGGGGTCAGTCTGCTCTTCCCTGGGTTTGTTACATTGACAGAGTGGGGTCAGTCTGCTCTTCCCTGGGTGTGTTACAGTGACAGAGTGGGGTCAGTCTGCTCTTCCCAGGGTGTGTTACATTGACAGATTGGGGTCAGTCTGCTCTTCCCAGTGTGTGTTACATTGACAGAGTGGGGTCAGTCTGCTCTTCCCTGGGTGTGTTACATTGACAGAGTGGGGTCAGTCTGCTCTTCCCAGGGTGCGTGACATTGACAGAGTGGGGTCAGTCTGCTCTTCCCTGGGTGTGTTACATTGACAGAGTGGGGACAGTCTGCTCTTCCCTGGGTGTGTTACATTGACAGAGTGAGGTCAGTCTGCTCTACCCTGGGTGTATTACATTGACAGAGTGGGGTCAGTCTACTCTTTCCTGGGTGTCTTACATTGACAGAGTGGGGTCAGTCTGCTCTTCCCTGGGTGTGTTACATTGACAGAGGGGGGTCAGTCTGCTCTTCCCTGGGTGTGATATACTGACAGAGTGGGGTCAGTCTGCTCTTCCCTGGGTGATTTAAATTGACAGAGTGGGGTCAGTCTGCTCTTCCATGGGTGCGTTACATTGACAGAGTGGGGTCAGTCTGTTCTTCCCTGAGTGTGTTACTTTGACAGAGTGGGTTCAGTCTGCTCTTCCCTGGCTGTGTTACATTGACAGAGTGTGGTCAGTCTGCTCTTCCCTGGGTCTGTGATATTGACAGAGTGGTGTCAGTCTGCATTTTCCCTGGGTACGTTACATTGACAGAGTGGGGTCAGTCTGCTCTTCCCTGGGTGTGTTACATTGACAGAACAGGGTCCGTCTGCCTTTCCCTGGGTGTGTTACATTGACAGAGTGGGGTCAGTCTGCTCTTCCCTGGGTGTGTTACATTGACAGATTGAGGTCCGTCTGCTCTTCCCTGGGTGTGTTACATTGACAGAGTTTGGTCAGTCTGATCTTCCCTGTGTTTATAACGTTGAGAGAAAGGGGTCAGTCTGCTCTTCCCTGGGTGTGTTACATTGCCAGAGTGGTTTCAGTCTGCTCTTCCCTGGGTGTGTTACAATGACAGAGAGGGGTCAGTCTGCTCTTCCCTCGGTGGGTTACATTGAAAGTGTGGGGTCAGTCTGCTCTACCGTGGGTGTGTTACATTGATACAGTGGGGTCAATCTGCTCTTCCCTGGGTGTGTTACATTGACAGTGCGCGGTCAGTCTGCTGTTCCCTGGGTGCGTGACATTGACAGAGTGGGGTCAGTCTGCTCTTCCCTGGGTGTGTTACATTGACAGAGTGGGGTCAGTCTGCTCTTCCCTGGGTGTGTTACATTGACAGAGAGGGGTCAGTCTGCTCTTCCCTGGATGCGTTACATTGAAAGTGTGGGGTCAGTCTGCTCTTCCCTGGGTGTGTTACATTGACACAGTGGGGTCAGTCTGCTCTTCCCTGGGTGCATGACATTGACAGAGTGCGGTCAGTCTGCTCTTCCCTGGGTGCGTGACATTGACAGAGTGGGGTCAGTCTGCTCTTCCCTGGGTGTGTTAAATTGACAGAGTGGGGTCAGTCTGCTCTTCCCAGGGTGTGTTACATTGACAGAGTGGGGTTAGTCTGCTCTTCCCTGGGTATGTTACATTGACCTAGCCAGGTCAATCTTCTGTTCCCTGGGTGTGTTACATTGACAGAGGGGGCTCAGTCTGCTCTTCCCTGGGTGTGTTACATTGACAGAGTTGGGTCAGTCTGCTCTTCCCAGAATGTGTTACATTGACAGAGTTGGGTCAGTCTGATCTTCCCTGGGTGTGAAACGTTGACAGAAAGGGGTCAGTCTGCTCTTCCCTGGGTGTTTTACATTGACAGAGTGGGGTCAGTCTGCTCTTCCCTGGGTGTGTTACATTGACAGAGTGGGGTCAGTCTGCTCTTCCCTGGGTTTGTTACATTGACAGAGTGGGGTCAGTCTGCTCTTCCCAGGGTGTGTTACATTGACAGAGTGGGGTCAGTCTGCTCTTCCCTGGGTGTGTTACATTGACAGAGTGCGGTCAGTGTGCTCTTCCCTGGGTGCGTGACATTGACAGAGTGGGGTCAGTCTGCTCTTCCCTGGGTGCGTGACAGTGACAGAGTGGGGTAAGTCTGCTCTTCCCTCGGTGTTTTACATTGACAGAGTGGGGTCAGTCTGCTCTTCCCTGGGTGTGTTACATTGACAGAGTGGGGACAGTCTGCTCTTCCCTGGGTGTGTTACATTGACAGAGTGAGGTCAGTCTGCTCTTTCCTGGGTGTGTTACATTGACAGAGTAGGGTCAGTCTGCTCTTTCCTGGGTGTGTTACATTGACAGAGTGGGGTCAGTCTGCTCTTTAATGGGTGGGTTACATTGACACAGTGGGGTCAGTCTGTTTTTCCCTGGGTGTGTTACATTGACAGATTGGGGTCAGTCTGCTCTTTCCTGGGTGTGTTACATTGACAGAGTGGGGTCAGTCTGCTCTTTTATGGGTGGGTTACATTGACAGAGTGGGGCCAGTCTGCTCTTCCCTGGGTGTGTTACATTGACAGAGTGGGGTCAGTCTGCTCTTCCCTGGGAGGGTTACATTGACAGAGTGGGGTCAGTCTTCTCTTCCCTGGGTGTGTTACATTGACTGATTGGGGTCAGTCTGCTCTTCCCCAAGTGTGTTACATTGACACAGTGGGGTCAGTCTGCTCTTCCCTTGGTGTGTTACAATGACAGAGTGGGGTCAGTGCGCACTTCCCTGGGTGTGTTACATTGACAGAGTGGGGGTCAGTCTGCTCTTCCCAGGGTGTGTTGCATTGACAGAGTGTGGTCAGTCTGCTCTTCCCTGGGTGTGTTACATTGACAGAGTGGGGTCAGTCTGCACTTCCCTGGGTGTGTTACATTGACAGAGTGAGGTCAGTCTGCTCTTCCCTGGGTATGTTACATTGACAGAGTGGGCTCAGTCTTCTCTTCCCTGGGTGTGTTACATTGACAGATTGGGGTCAGTCTGCTCTTCCCTGAGTGTGTTACTTTGACAGAGTGGGGTCAGTCTGTTCTTCCTTGGGTGTGTTAAATTGACTGTGTTGGGTCAGTCTGCTCTTCCCTGGGTGTGTTACATTGACAGAGTGGCGTCAGTCTGTTCTTCCCTGGGAGTGTTACAGTGACAGGGTGGTGTCAGTCTGTTCTTCCCTGGGTGTGTTAAATTGACTGTGTTGGGTCAGTCTGCTCTTCCCTGGGTGTGTTCCATTGACAGAGTGGGGTCAGTCTGCTCTTCACTGGGTGTGTTAAATTGACAGAGTTGGGTCAGTCTGTTCTTCCCTTGGTGTGTTACATTGTCAGAGTGGTATCTGTCTGCTCTTCCCTGTGTGTGTTACATTGACAGAGTGGGGTCAGTCTGTTCTCCCATTGTGTGAGACATTGACAGAGTTGGGTCAGTCTGCTCTTCCCTGGGTGTGTTACAATGACAGAGTGGGGTCAATGTGCACTTCACTGGGTGGGTTACATTTACAGAGTTGGGGAAGTCTGCAGTTCACTGTGTGAGTAACTTTGCAGAAGAGGTCATTCTGCTCTTCTCTGGGTGTGTTACATTGACAGAGTGAGGTCAGTCTGCTCTTCCCTGGGTGTGTTACATTGACAGAGTGGGGTCAGTCTGCTCTTCCCTGGGTGTGTTACATTGACAGAGTGCGGTTAGTCTGCTCTTCCCTGGGTATGTTACATTGACAGAGTGGGATCAGTCTACTCTGCACTGGGTGTCTTACATTGACAGAGTGGGGTCAGTCTGCTCTTCCCTGGGTGTGTTACATTGACAGAGTGGGGTCAGTCTGCACTTCCCTGGGAGTGTTACAATGACAGAGAGGGGTCAGTCTGCTCTTCCCTGGGTGTGTTACAATGACAGAGTTGGGTCAGCCTGCTCTTCCCAGAATGTGTTACATTGACAGAGTTGGGTCAGTCTGATCTTCCCTGGGTGTGAAACGTTGACAGAAAGGGGTCAGTCTGCTCTTCCCTGGGTGTTTTACATTGACAGAGTGGGGTCAGTCTGCTCTTCCCTAGGTGTGTTACATTGACAGAGTGAGGTCAGTCTGCTCTTCCCTGGGTGTGTTACATTGACAGAGTGGGATCAGTCTACTCTGCACTGGGTGTCTTACATTGACAGGGTGGGGTCAGTCTGCTCTTCCCTGGGTGTGTTACATTGACAGAGTGGGGTCAGTCTGCTCCTCCCAGGGTGTGTTACATTGACAGAGTGGGGTCCGTCTGCTCTTCCCTGTGTGTGTTACATTGACAGAGTGGGGTCAGTCTACTCTTCCCTGCGTGTGTTACATTGACAGAGTGGGGTCAGTCTACTCTTCCCTGCGTGTGTTACATTGACAGAGTGCGGTCAGTCTGCTCTTCCCAGGGTGTGTTACATTGACAGAGTGGGGTCAGTCTGCCCCTCCCCGGGTATGTAACATTGACAGAGTGGGGTCAGTCTGCTCTTCCTTGGGTGTGTTTCATTGACAGAGTGGGGTCAGTCTACCCTTCCCTGGGCGTGTTACATTGACAGATTGGGGTCAGTCTGCTCTTCCCAGGGTGTGTTACATTGACAGAGTGCGGTCACTGTGCTCTTCCCTGGGTGCGTGACATTGACAGAGTGGGATCAGTCTACTCTGCACTGGGTGTCTTACATTGACAGGGTGGGGTCAGTCTGCTCTTCCCTGGGTGTGTTACATTGACAGAGTGGGGTCAGTCTGCTCCTCCCAGGGTGTGTTACATTGACAGAGTGGGGTCAGTCTGCTCTTCCCTGGGTGGGTTACATTGACTGATTGCGGTCAGTCTGCTCTTACCAGCGTCTGTTACATTGACAGAGTGGGGTCAGTCTGCTCTTCCATGGGTTTGTTACATTGACAGAGTGGGGTCAGTCTGCTCTTCCCTGCGTGTGTTACAGTGACAGAGTGGGGTCAGTCTGCTTTTCCCAGGGTGTGTTATATTGACAGATTGGGGTCAGTCTGCTCTTCCCAGGGTGTGTTACATTGACAGAGTGGGGTCAGTCTGCTCTTCCCTGGGTGTGTTACATTGACAGAGTGCGGTCAGTGTGCTCTTCCCCGGGTGCGTGACATTGACAGAGTGGGGTCAGTCTGCTCTTCCCTGGGTGTGTTACATTGACAGCGTGGGGTCAGTCTGCTCTTCACTGGGTGCGTGACATTGACAGAGTGGGGTCAGTCTGCTCTTCCTTGGGTGTTTTACATTGACAGATTGGGGTCAGTCTGCTCTTCCCTGGGTGTGTTACATTGACAGAGTGGGGACAGTCTGCTCTTCCCTGCGTGTGTTACATTGACAGAGTGAGGTCAGTCTGGTCTACCCTGGGTGTATTACATTGACAGAGTGGGGTCAGTCTACTCTTCCCTGGGTGTCTTACATTGACTGAGTGGGGTCAGTCTGCTCTTCCCTGGGTGAGTTACATTGACAGAGTGGGGTCAGTCTGCTCTTCCCTGGGTGTGATATACTGACAGAGTGGGGTCAGTCTGCTCTTCCCTGGGTGATTTAAATTGACAGAGTGGGGTCATTCCGCTCTACCCTGGGTGCGTTACATTGACAGAGGGGGGTCAATGTTCTCTTCCCTGGGTGCGTTACATTGACAGAGTGGGGTCAGTGTGTTCTTCCCTGAGTGTGTTACATTGACAGAGTGGGGTCAGTCTGCTCTTCCCTGGGTGTTTTACATTGACAGAGTGGGGTCAGTCTGCTCTTCCCTGGGTCTGTGCTATTGACAGAGTGGGGTCAGCCTGTTCTTCCCTGGGTGCGTTACATTGAGAGAGTGGGGTCAGTATGCTCTTCCCTGAGTGTGTTACATTGACAGAACAGGGTCCGTCTGCCTTTCCCTGGGTGTGTTACATTGACACAGTGAGGTTAGTCTGCTCTTCCCTGGGATTGTTACATTGACATATTGAGGTCCGTCTGCTCTTCCCTGGGTGAGTTACAATGACAGAGTGGGGTCAGTCTGTTCTTCCCTGGGTGTGTTACATTGACAGAGTGGGGTCAGTCTGCTCTTCCCAGTGTGTGTTACATTGACAGAGTTGGGTCAGTCTGATCTTCCCTGGGTTTATAACGTTGAGAGAAAGGGGTCAGTCTGCTCTTCCCTGGGTGTGTTACATTGCCAGAGTGGTTTCAGTCTGCTCTTCCCTGGGTGGGTGACATTGACAGTGCGCGGTCAGTCTGCTCTTCCCTGGGTGAGTGACATTGACAGAGTGGGGTCAGTCTGCTCTTCCCTGGGTGTGTTACATTGACAGAGTGGGGTCAGTCTGCTCTTTCCTGTGTGTGTTACATTGACAGAGAGGGGTCAGTCTGCTCTTCCCTGGATGTGTTACATTGAAAGTGTGGGGTCAGTCTGCTCTTCCCTGGGTGTGTTACATTGACACAGTGGGGTCAGTCTGCTCTTCCCTGGGTGCGTGACATTGACAGAGTGGGGTCAGTCTGCTCTTCCCTGGGTGTGTTACATTGACAGAGTGGGGTCAGTCTGCTCTTCCCTGGGTGCGTGACATTTACAGAGTGGGGTCAGTCTGCTCTTCCCTGGGTGTTTTACATTGACAGATTGGGGACAGTCTGCTCTTCCCTGGGTGTATTACATTGACAGAGTGGGGTCAGTCTACTCTTTCCTGGGTGTCTTACATTGACAGAGTGGGGTCAGTCTGCTCTTCCCTGGGTGTGTTACATTGACAGAGGGGGGTCAGTCTGCTCTTCCCTGGGTGTGATATACTGACAGAGTGGGGTCAGTCTGCTCTTCCCTGGGTGATTTAAATTGACAGAGTGGGGTCAGTCTGCTCTTCCATGGGTGTGTTACATTGACAGAGTGGGGTCAGTCTGTTCTTCCCTGAGTGTGTTACTTTGACAGAGTGGGTTCAGTCTGCTCTTCCCTGGCTGTGTTACATTGACAGATTGAGGTCCGTCTGCTCTTCCCTGGGTGTGTTACATTGACAGAGTTTGGTCAGTCTGATCTTCACTGGGTTTATAACGTTGAGAGAAAGGGGTCAGTCTGCTCTTCCCTGGGTGTGTTACATTGCCAGAGTGGTTTCAGTCTGCTCTTCCCTGGGTGTGTTACAATGACAGAGAGGGGTCAGTCTGCTCTTCCCTCGGTGGGTTACACTGAAAGTGTGGGGTCAGTCTGCTCTACCGTGGGTGTGTTACATTGACACAGTGGGGTCAATCTGCTATTCCCTGGGTGTGTTACATTGACAGTGCGCGGTCAGTCTGCTCTTCCCTGGGTGCGTGACATTGACAGAGTGGGGTCAGTCTGCTCTTCCCTGGGTGTGTTACATTGACAGAGTGGGGTCAGTCTGCTCTACCCTGGGTGCGTTACATTGACAGAGGGGGGTCAATGTTCTCTTCCCTGGGTGCGTTACATTGACAGAGTGGGGTCAGTGTGTTCTTCCCTGAGTGTGTTACATTGACAGAGTGGGGTCAGTCTGCTCTTCCCTGGGTGTTTTACATTGACAGAGTGGGGTCAGTCTGCTCTTCCCTGGGTCTGTGCTATTGACAGAGTGGGGTCAGCCTGTTCTTCCCTGGGTGCGTTACATTGAGAGAGTGGGGTCAGTATGCTCTTCCCTGAGTGTGTTACATTGACAGAACAGGGTCCGTCTGCCTTTCCCTGGGTGTGTTACATTGACACAGTGAGGTTAGTCTGCTCTTCCCTGGGATTGTTACATTGACATATTGAGGTCCGTCTGCTCTTCCCTGGGTGAGTTACAATGACAGAGTGGGGTCAGTCTGTTCTTCCCTGGGTGTGTTACATTGACAGAGTGGGGTCAGTCTGCTCTTCCCAGTGTGTGTTACATTGACAGAGTTGGGTCAGTCTGATCTTCCCTGGGTTTATAACGTTGAGAGAAAGGGGTCAGTCTGCTCTTCCCTGGGTGTGTTACATTGCCAGAGTGGTTTCAGTCTGCTCTTCCCTGGGTGGGTAACATTGACAGTGCGCGGTCAGTCTGCTCTTCCCTGGGTGAGTGACATTGACAGAGTGGGGTCAGTCTGCTCTTCCCTGGGTGTGTTACATTGACAGAGTGGGGTCAGTCTGCTCTTTCCTGTGTGTGTTACATTGACAGAGAGGGGTCAGTCTGCTCTTCCCTGGATGTGTTACATTGAAAGTGTGGGGTCAGTCTGCTCTTCCCTGGGTGTGTTACATTGACACAGTGGGGTCAGTCTGCTCTTCCCTGGGTGCGTGACATTGACAGAGTGGGGTCAGTCTGCTCTTCCCTGGGTGTGTTACATTGACAGAGTGGGGTCAGTCTGCTCTTCCCTGGGTGCGTGACATTTACAGAGTGGGGTCAGTCTGCTCTTCCCTGGGTGTTTTACATTGACAGATTGGGGACAGTCTGCTCTTCCCTGGGTGTATTACATTGACAGAGTGGGGTCAGTCTACTCTTTCCTGGGTGTCTTACATTGACAGAGTGGGGTCAGTCTGCTCTTCCCTGGGTGTGTTACATTGACAGAGGGGGGTCAGTCTGCTCTTCCCTGGGTGTGATATACTGACAGAGTGGGGTCAGTCTGCTCTTCCCTGGGTGATTTAAATTGACAGAGTGGGGTCAGTCTGCTCTTCCATGGGTGTGTTACATTGACAGAGTGGGGTCAGTCTGTTCTTCCCTGAGTGTGTTACTTTGACAGAGTGGGTTCAGTCTGCTCTTCCCTGGCTGTGTTACATTGACAGAGTGTGGTCAGTCTGCTCTTCCCTGGGTCTGTGATATTGACAGAGTGGTGTCAGTCTGCATTTTCCCTGGGTGCGTTACATTGACAGAGTGGGGTCAGTCTGCTCTTCCCTGGGTGTGTTACATTGACAGAACAGGGTCCGTCTGCCTTTCCCTGGGTGTGTTACATTGACAGAGTGGGTTCAGTCTGCTCTTCCCTGGGTGTGTTACATTGACAGATTGAGGTCCGTCTGCTCTTCCCTGGGTGTGTTACATTGACAGAGTTTGGTCAGTCTGATCTTCACTGGGTTTATAACGTTGAGAGAAAGGGGTCAGTCTGCTCTTCCCTGGGTGTGTTACATTGCGAGAGTGGTTTCAGTCTGCTCTTCCCTGGGTGTGTTACAATGACAGAGAGGGGTCAGTCTGCTCTTCCCTCGGTGGGTTACACTGAAAGTGTGGGGTCAGTCTGCTCTACCGTGGGTGTGTTACATTGACACAGTGGGGTCAATCTGCTATTCCCTGGGTGTGTTACATTGACAGTGCGCGGTCAGTCTGCTCTTCCCTGGGTGCGTGACATTGACAGAGTGGGGTCAGTCTGCTCTTCCCTGGGTGTGTTACATTGACAGAGTGGGGTCAGTCTGCTCTTCCCTGGGTGTGTTACATTGACAGAGAGGGGTCAGTCTGCTCTTCCCTGGATGCGTTACATTGAAAGTGTGGGGTCAGTCTGCTCTTCCCTGGGTGTGTTACATTGACACAGTGGGGTCAGTCTGCTCTTCCCTGGGTGCATGACATTGACAGAGTGCGGTCAGTCTGCTCTTCCCTGGGTGCGTGACATTGACAGAGTGGGGTCAGTCTGCTCTTCCCTGGGTGTGTTAAATTGACAGAGTGGGGTCAGTCTGCTCTTCCCAGGGTGTGTTACATTGACAGAGTTGGGTTAGTCTGCTCTTCCCTGGGTGTGTTACATTGACAGAGTTGGGTCAGTCTGCTCTTCCCAGAATGTGTTACATTGACAGAGTTGGGTCAGTCTGATCTTCCCTGGGTGTGAAACGTTGACAGAAAGGGGTCAGTCTCCTCTTCCCTGGGTGTTTTACATTGACAGAGTGGGGTCAGTCTGCTCTTCCCTGGGTGTGTTACATTGACAAAGTGGGGTCAGTCTGCTCTTCCCTGGGTTTGTTACATTGACAGAGTGGGGTCAGTCTGCTCTTCCCTGGGTGTGTTACAGTGACAGAGTGGGGTCAGTCTGCTCTTCCCAGGGTGTGTTACATTGACAGAGTGGGGTCAGTCTGCTCTTCCCAGGGTGTGTTACATTGACAGAGTGGGGTCAGTCTGCTCTTCCCTGGGTGTGTTACATTGACAGAGTGCGGTCAGTGTGCTCTTCCCTGGGTGCGTGACATTGACAGAGTGGGGTCAGTCTGCTCTTCCCTGGGTGTGTAACATTGACAGAGTGGGGTCAGTCTGCTCTTCCCTGGGTGCGTGACATTGACAGAGTGGGGTAAGTCTGCTCTTCCCTCGGTGTTTTACATTGACAGAGTGGGGTCAGTCTGCTCTTCCCTGGGTGTGTTACATTGACAGAGTGGGGACAGTCTGCTCTTCCCTGGGTGTTTTACATTGACAGAGTGAGGTCAGTCTGCTCTACCCTGGGTGTATTACATTGACAGATTGGGGTCAGTCTACTCTTCCCTGGGTGTCTTACATTGACAGAGTGGGGTCAGTCTGCTCTTCCCTGGGTGTGTTACATTGACAGAGTAGGGTCAGTCTGCTCTTTCCTGGGTGTGTTACATTGACAGAGTGGGGTCAGTCTGCTCTTTAATGGGTGGGTTACATTGACACAGTGGGGTCAGTCTGTTTTTCCCTGGGTATGTTACATTGACAGATTGGGGTCAGTCTGCTCTTTCCTGGGTGTGTTACATTGACAGAGTGGGGTCAGTCTGCTCTTTTATGGGTGGGTTACATTGACAGAGTGGGGCCAGTCTGCTCATCCCTGGGTGTGTTACATTGACAGAGTGGGGTCAGTCTGCTCTTCCCTGGGAGGGTTACATTGACAGAGTGGGGTCAGTCTGCTCTTCCCAGAATGTGTTACATTGACAGAGTTGGGTCAGTCTGATCTTCCCTGGGTGTGAAACGTTGACAGAAAGGGGTCAGTCTCCTCTTCCCTGGGTGTTTTACATTGACAGAGTGGGGTCAGTCTGCTCTTCCCTGGGTGTGTTACATTGACAAAGTGGGGTCAGTCTGCTCTTCCCTGGGTTTGTTACATTGACAGAGTGGGGTCAGTCTGCTCTTCCCTGGGTGTGTTACAGTGACAGAGTGGGGTCAGTCTGCTCTTCCCAGGGTGTGTTACATTGACAGAGTGGGGTCAGTCTGCTCTTCCCAGGGTGTGTTACATTGACAGAGTGGGGTCAGTCTGCTCTTCCCTGGGTGTGTTACATTGACAGAGTGCGGTCAGTGTGCTCTTCCCTGGGTGCGTGACATTGACAGAGTGGGGTCAGTCTGCTCTTCCCTGGGTGTGTAACATTGACAGAGTGGGGTCAGTCTGCTCTTCCCTGGGTGCGTGACATTGACAGAGTGGGGTAAGTCTGCTCTTCCCTCGGTGTTTTACATTGACAGAGTGGGGTCAGTCTGCTCTTCCCTGGGTGTGTTACATTGACAGAGTGGGGACAGTCTGCTCTTCCCTGGGTGTTTTACATTGACAGAGTGAGGTCAGTCTGCTCTACCCTGGGTGTATTACATTGACAGATTGGGGTCAGTCTACTCTTCCCTGGGTGTCTTACATTGACAGAGTGGGGTCAGTCTGCTCTTCCCTGGGTGTGTTACATTGACAGAGTGGGGTCAGTCTGCTCTTTAATGGGTGGGTTACATTGACACAGTGGGGTCAGTCTGTTTTTCCCTGGGTATGTTACATTGACAGATTGGGGTCAGTCTGCTCTTTCCTGGGTGTGTTACATTGACAGAGTGGGGTCAGTCTGCTCTTTTATGGGTGGGTTACATTGACAGAGTGGGGCCAGTCTGCTCATCCCTGGGTGTGTTACATTGACAGAGTGGGGTCAGTCTGCTCTTCCCTGGGAGGGTTACATTGACAGAGTGGGGTCAGTCTTCTCTTCCCTGGGTGTGTTACATTGACTGATTGGGGTCAGTCTGCTCTTCCCCAAGTGTGTTACATTGACACAGTGGGGTCAGTCTGCTCTTCCCTTGGTGTGTTACAATGACAGAGTGGGGTCAGTGCGCACTTCCCTGGGTGTGTTACATTGACAGAGTGGGGGTCAGTCTGCTCTTCCCAGGGTGTGTTGCATTGACAGAGTGTGGTCAGTCTGCTCTTCCCTGGGTGTGTTACATTGACAGAGTGGGGTCAGTCTGCTCTTCCCTGGGTGTGTTACATTGACAGAGTGAGGTCAGTCTGCTCTTCCCTGGGTATGTTACATTGACAGAGTGGGCTCAGTCTTCTCTTCCCTGGGTGTGTTACATTGACAGATTGGGGTCAGTCTGCTCTTCCCTGAGTGTGTTACTTTGACAGAGTGGGGTCAGTCTGTTCTTCCTTGGGTGTGTTAAATTGACTGTGTTGGGTCAGTCTGCTCTTCCCTGGGTGTGTTACATTGACAGAGTGGCGTCAGTCTGTTCTTCCCTGGGAGTGTTACAGTGACAGGGTGGTGTCAGTCTGTTCTTCCCTGGGTGTGTTCCATTGACAGAGTGGGGTCAGTCTGCTCTTCCCTGGGTGTGTTAAATTGACAGAGTGGGGTCAGTCTGTTCTTCCCTTGGTGTGTTACATTGACAGAGTGGGGTCAGTCTGCTCTTCCCTGGGTGTGTTACATTGACAGAGTGAGGTCAGTCTGCTCTTCCCTGGGTGTGTTACATTGACAGAGTGGGGTCAGTCTACTCTTCACTGGGTGACTTACATTGACAGAGTGGGGTCCGTCTGCCTTTTCCTGGGTGTTTTACATTGACAGAGTGGGGTCAGTCTGCTCTTCCCTGGGTGTGTTACATTGACAGAGTGGGGTCAGTCTGCTCTTCCCTAGGTGCATTAGATTGACAGAGTGGGGTCAGTCTGCTCGTCCCTGGGTGTGTTACAGTGACAGAGTTGGGTCAGTCTGCTCTTCCCAAGGTGCATTCGGTTGACAGATTGGGGTCAGTCTGCTCTTCCCTGGGTGGGTTACATTGACTGAATGCGGTCAGTCTGCTCTTCCCAGCGTCTGTTACATTGACAGAGTGGGGTCAGTCTGCTCTTCCCTGGGTTTGTTACATTGACAGAGTGGGGTCAGTCTGCTCTTCCCTGGGTATGTTACATTGACAGAGTGGGGTCAGTCTGCTCTTCCCTGGGTGTGTTACATTGACAGAGTGGGGTCAATCTGCTCTTCCTTGGGTGTGTTTCATTGACAGAGTGGGGTCAGTTTGCTCTTCCCTGGGTGTGTTACATTGACAGAGTGGTGTCAGTCTGCTCTTCCCTGGGTGTGTTACATTGACAGAGGGGGGTCAGTCTGCTCTTCCCTGGGTGTGATATACTGACAGAGTGGGGTCAGTCTGCTCTTCCCTGCGTGATTTAAATTGACAGAGTGGGGTCAGTCTGCTCTTCCATGGGTGCGTTACATTGACAGAGTGCTGTCAGTCTGTTCTTCCCTGAGTGTGTTACTTTGACAGAGTGGGTTCAGTCTGCTCTTCCCTGGGTGTGTTACATTGACAGAGTGTGGTCAGTCTGCTCTTCCCTGGGTCTGTGATATTGACAGAGTGGTGTCAGTCTGCATTTTCCCTGGGTACGTTACATTGACAGAGTGGGGTCAGTCTGCTCTTCCCTGGGTGTGTTACATTGACAGAACAGGGTCCGTCTGCCTTTCCCTGGGTGTGTTACATTGACAGAGTGGGGTCAGTCTGCTCTTCCCTGGGTGTGTTACATTGACAGATTGAGGTCCGTCTGCTCTTCCCTGGGTGTGTTACATTGACAGAGTTTGGTCAGTCTGATCTTCCCTGTGTTTATAACGTTGAGAGAAAGGGGTCAGTCTGCTCTTCCCTGGGTGTGTTACATTGCCAGAGTGGTTTCAGTCTGCTCTTCCCTGGGTGTGTTACAATGACAGAGAGGGGTCAGTCTGCTCTTCCCTCGGTGGGTTACATTGAAAGTGTGGGGTCAGTCTGCTCTACCGTGGGTGTGTTACATTGATACAGTGGGGTCAATCTGCTCTTCCCTGGGTGTGTTACATTGACAGTGCGCGGTCAGTCTGCTCTTCCCTGGGTGCGTGACATTGACAGAGTGGGGTCAGTCTGCTCTTCCCTGGGTGTGTTACATTGACAGAGTGGGGTCAGTCTGCTCTTCCCTGGGTGTGTTACATTGACAGAGAGGGGTCAGTCTGCTCTTCCCTGGATGCGTTACATTGAAAGTGTGGGGTCAGTCTGCTCTTCCCTGGGTGTGTTACATTGACACAGTGGGGTCAGTCTGCTCTTCCCTGGGTGCATGACATTGACAGAGTGCGGTCAGTCTGCTCTTCCCTGGGTGCGTGACATTGACAGAGTGGGGTCAGTCTGCTCTTCCCTGGGTGTGTTAAATTGACAGAGTGGGGTCAGTCTGCTCTTCCCAGGGTGTGTTACATTGACAGAGTGGGGTTAGTCTGCTCTTCCCTGGGTGTGTTACATTGACAGATTGGGGTCAGTCTGCTCTTCCCTGGGTATGTTACATTGACCTAGCCAGGTCAATCTTCTGTTCCCTGGGTGTGTTACATTGACAGAGGGGGCTCAGTCTGCTCTTCCCTGGGTGTGTTACATTGACAGAGTGAGGTCAGTCTGCTCTTCCCTGGGTGCGTTACAATGACAGAGTTGGGTCAGTCTGCTCTTCCCAGAATGTGTTACATTGACAGAGTTGGGTCAGTCTGATCTTTCCTTGGTGTGAAACGTTGACAGAAAGGGGTCAGTCTGCTCTTCCCTGGGTGTTTTACATTGACAGAGTGGGGTCAGTCTGCTCTTCCCTGGGTGTGTTACATTGACAGAGTGGGGTCAGTCTGCTCTTCCCTGGGTTTGTTACATTGACAGAGTGGGGTCAGTCTGCTCTTCCCTGGGTGTGTTACAGTGACAGAGTGGGGTCAGTCTGCTCTTCCCAGGGTGTGTTACATTGACAGAGTGGGGTCAGTCTGCTCTTCCCAGGGTGTGTTACATTGACAGAGTGGGGTCAGTCTGCTCTTCCCTGGGTGTGTTACATTGACAGAGTGCGGTCAGTGTGCTCTTCCCTGGGTGCGTGACATTGACAGAGTGGGGTCAGTCTGCTCTTCCCTGGGTGTGTAACATTGACAGAGTGGGGTCAGTCTGCTCTTCCCTGGGTGCGTGACATTGACAGAGTGGGGTAAGTCTGCTCTTCCCGCGGTGTTTTACATTGACAGAGTGGGGTCAGTCTGCTCTTCCCTGGGTGTGTTACATTGACAGAGTGGGGACAGTCTGCTCTTCCCTGGGTGTGTTACATTGACAGAGTGAGGTCAGTCTGCTCTACCCTGGGTGTATTACATTGACAGATTGGGGTCAGTCTACTCTTCCCTGGGTGTCTTACATTGACAGAGTGGGGTCAGTCTGCTCTTCCCTGGGTGTGTTACATTGACAGAGTAGGGTCAGTCTGCTCTTTCCTGGGTGTGTTACATTGACAGAGTGGGGTCAGTCTGCTCTTTAATGGGTGGGTTACATTGACACAGTGGGGTCAGTCTGTTTTTCCCTGGGTGTGTTACATTGACAGATTGGGGTCAGTCTGCTCTTTCCTGGGTGTGTTACATTGACAGAGTGGGGTCAGTCTGCTCTTTTATGGGTGGGTTACATTGACAGAGTGGGGCCAGTCTGCTATTCCCTGGGTGTGTTACTTTGACAGAGTGGGGTCAGTCTGCTCTTCCCTGGGAGGGTTACATTGACAGAGTGGGGTCAGTCTTCTCTTCCCTGGGTGTGTTACATTGACTGATTGGGGTCAGTCTGCTCTTCCCCAAGTGTGTTACATTGACACAGTGGGGTCAGTCTGCTCTTCCCTTGGTGTGTTACAATGACAGAGTGGGGTCAGTGCGCACTTCCCTGGGTGTGTTACATTGACAGAGTGGGGGTCAGTCTGCTCTTCCCAGGGTGTGTTGCATTGACAGAGTGTGGTCAGTCTGCTCTTCCCTGGGTGTGTTACATTGACAGAGTGGGGTCAGTCTGCACTTCCCTGGGTATGTTACATTGACAGATTGGGGTCAGTCTGCTCTTCCCTGAGTGTGTTACTTTGACAGAGTGGGGTCAGTCTGTTCTTCCTTGGGTGTGTTAAATTGACTGTGTTGGGTCAGTCTGCTCTTCCCTGGGTGTGTTACATTGACAGAGTGGCGTCAGTCTGTTCTTCCCTGGGAGTGTTACAGTGACAGGGTGGTGTCAGTCTGTTCTTCCCTGGGTGTGTTCCATTGACAGAGTGGGGTCAGTCTGTTCTTCCCTGGGTGTGTTACATTGACAGAGTGGCGTCAGTCTGTTCTTCCCTGGGAGTGTTACAGTGACAGGGTGGTGTCAGTCTGTTCTTCCCTGGGTGTGTTACATTGACAGAGTGGCGTCAGTCTGTTCTTCCCTGGGAGTGTTACAGTGACAGGGTGGTGTCAGTCTGTTCTTCCCTGGGTGTGTTCCATTGACAGAGTGGGGTCAGTCTGCTCTCCCCTGGGTGTGTTCCATTGACAGAGTGGGGTCAGTCTGCTCTCCCCTGGGTGTGTTCCATTGACAGAGTGGGGTCAGTCTGCTCTTCACTGGGTGTGTTAAATTGACAGAGTTGGGTCAGTCTGTTCTTCCCTTGGTGTGTTACATTGTCAGAGTGGTATCTGTCTGCTCTTCCCTGTGTGTGTTACATTGACAGAGTGGGGTCAGTCTGTTCTCCCATTGTGTGAGACATTGACAGAGTTGGGTCAGTCTGCTCTTCCCTGGGTGTGTTACAATGACAGAGTGGGGTCAATGTGCACTTCACTGGGTGGGTTACATTTACAGAGTTGGGTAAGTCTGCAGTTCACTGTGTGAGTAACTTTGCAGAAGAGGTCATTCTGCTCTTCTCTGGGTGTGTTACATTGACAGAGTGAGGTCAGTCTGCTCTTCCCTGGGTTTGTTACATTGACAGAGTTTGGTCAGTCTGCTCTTCCCTGGGTGTGTTACATTGACAGAGTTGGGTCAGTGTGCTCTTCGACGGGCGTGTCAGTTTGACAGAGTGGGGACAGTCTGCTCTTTTATGGGTGGGTTACATTGACAGAGTGGGGTCAGGCTGCTCTTCCCTGGGTGTATTACATTGACAGAGTGGGGTCAGTCTGTTCTTCCCTGGGTGTGTTACATTGATTGAGTGGGTTCAGTCTGCTCTTCCCTGGGTGTGTTACATTGACAGAGAGGGGTCAGTCTGCTCTTCCCTTGCTGTGTTACAATGACAGAGTGGGGTCAGTGTGCACTTCCCTGTGTGTGTTACATTGACAGAGTGGGGGTCAGTCTGCTCTTCCCAGTGTGTTTTACATTGACAGAGTGAGGTCAGTCTGCTCTTCCCTGGGTGAGTTACATTGACAGGGTTGGTTCAGTCTGCTCTCCCCTGGGTGTGATACATTGACAGAGTGGGGTCAGACTGCTATTCCCTGAGTATGTTACATTGACAGAGTGGGGTGTGTCTGCTCTTCCCAGGGTGTGTTACATTGACAGGGTGGGGTCAGTCTGCTCTTCCCTCGGTGTGTTACATTGACAGGGTGGGTTCAGTCTGCTCTTCCCTGGGCGTGTTACATTGACAGAGTGGCGTCAGTCTGCTCTTCCCTGGGTGTGTTACATTGACAGGGTGGGGTCAGTCTGCTCTTCCCTGGGTGTGTTACATTGACAGAGTGGCGTCAGTCTGTTCTTCCCTTGGTGTGTTACATTGTCAGAGTGGTATCTGTCTGCTCTTCCCTGTGTGTGTTACATTGACAGAGTGGGGTCAGTCTGTTCTCCCATTGTGTGAGACATTGACAGAGTTGGGTCAGTCTGCTCTTCCCTGGGTGTGTTACATTGACAGAGTGGGGGTCAGTCTGCTCTTCCCAGGGTGTGTTGCATTGACAGAGTGTGGTCAGTCTGCACTTCCCAGGGCGCGTCACATTGACAGAGTGGGGTCAGTCTGCTCTTTTATGAGTGGGTTACATTGACTGAGTGGGGTCAGTCTGCTCTTCCCTGGGTGTTTTACATTGACAGAGTGGGGTCAGTCTGTTCTTCCCTGGGTGTGTTACATTGACAGATTGGGTTCAGTCTGCTCTTCCTTGGGTGTGTTACATTGACAGCGTGGGGACAGTCTTATCTCCCAGGGTTTGTTACATTGACAGAGTGGGGTCAGTCTGCTCTTCCCTTGCTGTGTTACAATGACAGAGTGGGGTCAGTGTACACTTCCCTCTGTGTGTTACATTGACAGAGTGGGGGTCAGTCTGCTCTTCCCAGGGTGTGTTACATTGACAGAGTGTGGTCAGTCTGCTCTTCCCAGGGCGAGTCACATTGACAGAGTGGGGTCAGTCTGCTCTTTTCTGGGTGGGTTACATTGACAGAATGAATTCAGTCTGCTCTTCCCTGCGGGTGTTGCATTGACAGATCGGGGTCAGTCTGATCTTCCCTGGTTGTGTTACATTGACAGAGTGAGTTCAGTCTGCTCTTCCCTGGGTGTGTTACATTGACAGAGTGGGGTCAGTCTGCTCTTCCCTGGGTGTGTTACATTGACAGGGTGAGGTCAGTCTGCTCTTCCCTGGGTTTGTTACATTGACAGAGTGGGCTCAGTCTTCTCTTCCCTGGGTCTGTTACATTGACTGATTGGGGTCAGTCTGCTATTCCCTGAGTGTGTTACATTGACAGAGTGGGGTCAGTCTGTTCTTCCTTGGGTGTGTTAAATTGACTGTGTTGGGTCAGTCTGCTCTTCCCTGGGTGTGTTACATTGACAGAGTGGCGTCAGTCTGTTCTTCCCTGGGAGTGTTACAGTGACAGGGTGGTGTCAGTCTGCTCTCCCCTGGGTGTGTTCCATTGACAGAGTGGATCAGTCTGCTCTTCCCTGGGTGTGTTAAATTGACAGAGTGGGGTCAGTCTGTTCTTCCCTTGGTGTGTTACATTGACAGAGTGGTATCTGTCTGCTCTTCCCTGTGTGTGTTACAATGACAGAGTGGGGTCAATGTGCACTTCAGTGGGTGGGTTACATTGACAGAGTGGGGTAAGTCTGCAGTTCACTGTGTGAGTAACTTTGCTGAAGAGGTCAGTCTGCTCTTCCCTGGGTTTGTTACATTGACAGAGTTTGGTCAGTCTGCTCTTCCCTGGGTGTGTTACATTGACAGAGTTGTGTCAGTGTGCTCTTCCCAGGGCGTGTCACATTGACAGAGTGGGGACAGTCTGCTCTTCCCTGGGTGTATGACATTGACAGAGTGGGGTCAGTCTGTTCTTCCCTGGGTGTGTTACATTGATTGAGTAGGTTCAGTCTGCTCTTCCCTGGGTGTGTTACATTGACAGAGTGGGGTCAGTCTGTTCTCCCAGGGTTTGTTACATTGCAAGAGTGGGGTCAGTCTGCTCTTCCCTTGCTGTGTTACAATGACAGAGTGGGGTCAGTGTGCACTTCCCTGCGTGTGTTACATTGACAGAGTGGGGGTCAGTCTGCTCTTCCCAGGGTGTGTTACATTGACAGAGTGAGGTCAGTCTGCTCTTCCCTGGGTGAGTTACATTGACTGGGTTGGTTCAGTCTGCTCTCCCCTGGGTGTGATACATTGACAGAGTGGGGTCAGACTGCTATTCCCTGAGTAGGTTACATTGACAGAGTGGGGTGTGTCTGCTCTTCCCAGGGTGTGTTACATTGACAGAGTGAGGTCAGTCTGCTCTTCCCTGGGTTTGTTACATTGACACAGTTTGGTCAGTCTGCTCTTCCCTGGGTGTGTTACATTGACAGAGTTGGGTCAGTGTGCCCTTCCCAGGGCGTGTCACATTGACAGAGTGGGGACAGTCTGCTCTTTTATGGGTGGGTGACATTGACAGAGTGGGGTCAGTCTGCTCTTCCCTGGGTGTGTTACATTGACAGAGTGGGGTCAGTCTGATCTTCCCTGGTTGTGTTACATTGACAGAGTGAGTTCAGTCTGCTTTTCCCTGGGTGTGTTACATTGACAGAGTGGGGTCAGTCTGCTTTTCCCTGGGAGGGTTACATTGACAGAGTGGGGTCAGTCTTCTCTTCCCTGTGTGTGTAACATTGACAGATTGGGGTCAGTCTGCTCTTCCCTAAGTTTGTTACATTGACACAGTGGGGTCAGTCTGTTCTTCCCTGGGTGTGTTACATGACAGAGTGGGGTCAGTCTGCTCTTCCCTGGCTATGTTACATTGACAGAGTGGGGTCAGTCTGCTCTTCCCTGGGTGTGTTACATTGACAGAGTGGGGTCAGTCTGCTCTTCCCTGGGTGTGTTACATTGACAGAGTGGGGTCTATCTGCTCTTCCCGGGGTGGGTAACATTGACAGAGTGGGGTCAGTCTGCTCTTCCCTGGGTGTGTTTCATTGACAGAGTTGGGTCAGTTTGCTCTTCCCTGGGTGCGTTACATTGACAGAGTGGTGTCAGGCTGCTCTTCCCTGGGTTTGTTACATTGACAGAGTGGGGTCAGTCTGTTCTCCCAGGGTTTGTTACATGGACAGAGTGGGGTCAGTCTGTTCTTCCCTGGGTGTGCTACATTGACAGAGTGAGGTCAGTCTGCTCTTCCCTGGCTACGTTACATTGACAGAGTGGGATCAGTCTGTTCTCCCAGAGTGTGTTACATTGACAGAGTGGGGTCAGTCTGATCTTCCCTGGTTGCGTTACATTGACAGAGTGGGGTCAGTCTGACCTTCCCTGGTTGTGTTACATTGACAGAGTGGGGTCAGTCTGATCTTCCCTGGGTGTGTTACATTGACAGAGTGTGGTCAGTCTGCTCTTCCCTGGGAGGGTTACATTGACAGAGTGGGGTCTGTCTTCTCTTCCCTGGGTGTGTTACATTGACAGATTGGGGTCAGTCTGCTCTTCCCCAAGTTTGTTACATTGACACAGTGGGGTCAGTCTGTTCTTCCCTGGGTGTGTTACATTGACAGAGTGGGGTCAGTCTGCTCTTCCCTGGCTATGTTACATTGACAGAGTGGGGTCAGTCTGCTCTTCCCTGGATGTGTTACATTGACAGAGTGGGGTCAGTCTGCTCTTCCCTGGGTGTGTTACATTGACAGAGTGGGGTCAATCTGCTCTTCCCTGGGTGGGTAACATTGACAGAGTGGGGTCAGTCTGCTCTTCCCCGGGTTTGTTTCATTGACAGAGTGGGGTCAGTTTGCTCTGCCCTGTGTGTGTTACATTGACAGAGTGGTGTCAGTCTGCTCTTCCCTGGGTGTGTTACATTGACAGAGTGGGGACAGTCTGCTCTTCCCTGGATGTGTTACATTGACAGAGTGGGGTCAGTCTGCTCTTCCCTGGGTGTGTTACATTGACAGAGTGGGGTCAGTCTGTTCTTCCCTGGGTGTGTTACATTGACAGAGTGCGTTCAGTCTGCTCTTCCCTGGTTGTGTTACATTGACAGAGTGGGGTCAGTCTGCTCTTCCCTGGGTGTGTTTCATTGACAGAGTGGGGTCAGTCTGCTCTTCCCTGGGTGTGTTACATTGACAGAGTGGGGTCAGTCTGTTCTCCCAGGGTTTGTTACATTGACAGAGTGGGGTCAGTCTGTTCTTCCCTGGGTGTGCTACATTGACAGAGTGAGGTCAGTCTGCTCTTCCCAGGGCGTGTCACATTGACAGAGTGGGGTCAGTCTGCTCTTTTATGGGTGGGTTACATTGACAGAATGAATTCAGTCTGCTCTTCCCTGCCTGTGTTACATTGACAGAGTGTGGTCAGTCTGATCTTCCCTGGTTGTGTTACATTGACAGAGTGAGTTCAGTCTGTTCTTTCCTGTGCGTGTTACATTGACAGAGTGGGGTCAGTCTGCTCTTCCCTGGGTGTGTTACATTGACTGAGTGGGGACAGTCTGTTCTTCCCTGCGTTTATTACATTGACAGAGTGGGTTCAGTCTGCTCTTCCCTGGGTGTGTTACATTGACAGAGTGGGGTCGGTCTGTTCTCCCAGGGTTTGTTACATTGACAGAGTGGGGTCAGTCTGCTCTTCCCTTGCTGTGTTACAATGACTGAGTGGCGTCAGTGTGCACTTCCTTGTGTGTGTTACATTGACAGAGTGGGGGTCAGTCTGCTCTTCCTAGGGTGTGTTACATTGACAGAGTGTGGTCAGTCTGCTCTTCCCAGGTCGTGTCACATTGACAGAGTCGGGTCAGTCTGCTCTTTTATGGGTGGGTTACATTGACAGAATGAATTCAGTCTGCTCTTCCCTGCGTGTGTTACATTGACAGAGTGAGTTCAGTCTGCTCTTCCCTGGGTGTGTTACATTGACAGAGTGGGGTCAGTCTGCTCTTCCCTGGGTGTGTTACATTGACAGAGTGAGGTCAGTCTGCTCTTCCCTGGGTTTGTTACATTGACACAGTGGGGTCAGTCTTCTCTTTCCTGCGTGTGTTACATTGACCGATTGGGGTCAGTCTGCTCTTCCCTGAGTGTGTTACATTGACAGAGTGGGGTCAGTCTGTTCTTCCTTGGTTGTGTTAAATTGACAGTGTTGGGTCAGTCTGCTCTTCCCTGGGTGTGTTACATTGACAGAGTGGGGTCAGTTTGCTCTTCCCTGGGTGTGTTACATTGACAGAGTGGGGTCAATCTGCTATTCCCTGGGTGTGTTACATTGACAGAGTGGAGTCAGTTTGCTCTTCCCTGGGTGTGTTACATTGACAGAGTGGTGTCAGTCTGCTCTTCCCTGGGTGTGTTACATTGACAGAGTGGGGTCAGTCTGCTCTTCCCTGGGTGTTTTACATTGACAGAGAGGGATCAGTCTGCTCTTCTCTGTGTGTGTAACATTGACAGAGTGGGGTCAGTCTGCTCTTCCCTGGAGGGTTACATTGACAGAGTGGGGTCAGTCTTCTCTTCCCTGGGTGTGTTACATTGACAGATTGGGGTCAGTCTGCTCTTCCCCAAGTTTGTTACATTGACACAGTGGGGTCAGTCTGTTCTTCCCTGGGTGTGTTACATTGACAGAGTGGGGTCAGTCTGCTCTTCTCTGTGTGTGTAACATTGACAGAGTGGTGTCAGTCTGCTCTTCCCTGGGTATGTTACATTGACAGAGTGGGGTCAGTCTGCTCTTCCCTGGGTGTGTTACATTGACAGAGTGGTGTCAATCTGCTCTTCCTTGGGTGTGTTACATTGACAGAGTGGGGTCAGTCTGCTCTTCCCTGGGTGTGTTACATTGACAGAGTGGGGTCAATCTGCTCTTCCCTGGGTGTGTTGCATTGACAGAGTGGTGTCAGTCTGCTCTTCCCTGGGTATGTTACATTGACAGAGTGGGGTCAGTCTGCTCTTCCCTGGGTGTGTTACATTGACAGAGTGGGGTCAATCTGCTCTTCCTTGGGTGTGTTTCATTGACAGAGTGGGGTCAGTTTGCTCTTCCCTGGGTGTGTTACATTGACAGAGTGGTGTCAGTCTGCTCTTCCCTGGGTGTGTTACATTGACAGAGTGGTGTCAGTCTGCTCTTCCCTGGGTGTGTTACATTGACAGAGTGGGGTCAGTTTGCTCTTCCCTGGGTGTGTTACATTGACAGAGTGGTGTCAGTTTGCTCTTCCCTGGGTGTGTTACATTGACAGAGTGGTTTCAGTCTGCTCTTCCCTGGGTGTGTTACATTGACAGAGTGGGGTCAGTCTGCTCTTCCCTGGGTGTGTTACATTGACAGAGTGGCGTCAGTCTGTTCTCCCAGGGTTTGTTACATTGACAGAGTGGGGTCAGTCTGCTCTTCCCTGGGTGTGTTACATTGACAGAGTGAGGTTAGTCTGCAATTCCCTGGGTGTGTTCCATTGACAGAGTGGCGTCAGTCTGTTCTCCCAGGGTTTGTTACATTGACAGAGTGGGGTCAGTCTGCTCTTCCCTGGGTGTGTTACATTGACAGACTGAGTTCAGTCTGTTCTTCCCTGGGTGTGTTACATTGACAGAGTGGGGTCAGTCTGCTCTTCCCTGGGAGGGTTACATTGACAAGTGGGGTCAGTCTTCTCTTCCCTGGGTGTGTTACATTGACAGATTGGGGTCAGTCTGATCTTCCCTGGTTGTGTTACATTGTCAGAGTGAGTTCAGTCTGCTCTTCCCTGGGTGTGTTACATTGACAGAGTGGGGTGAGTCTGCTCTTCCCTGGGAGGGTTACATTGACAGAGTGGGGTAAGTCTGTTCTCCCATTGTGTGTTACATTGACAGAGTGGGGTCAGTCTGCTCTTCCCTGGGTGTGTTACATTGACAGAGTGGGGTCAGTTTGCTCTTCCCTGGGTGTGTTACATTGACAGAGTGGGGTCAGTTTGCTCTTCCCTGGGTGTGTTACATTGACAGAGTGGTGTCAGTCTGCTCTTCCCTGGGTGTGTTACATTGACAGAGTGGGATCAGTTTGCTCTTCCCTGGGTGTGTTACATTGACAGAGTGGGGTCAATCTGCTCTTCCCTGAGTGTGTTACATTGACAGAGTGGGGTCAGTTTGCTCTTCCCTGGGTGTGTTACATTGACAAAGTGGTGTCAGTCTGCTCTTCCCTGGGTGTGTTACATTGACAGAGTGGGGTCAGTTTGCTCTTCCCTGGGTGTGTTACATTGACAGAGTGGGGTCAGTCTGCTCTTCCCTGTGTGTTTTACATTGACAGAGTGGGATCAGTCTGCTCTTCTCTGTGTGTGTAACATTGACAGAGTGGGGTCAGTCTGCTCTTCCCTGGAGGGTTACATTGACAGAGTGGGGTCAGTCTTCTCTTCCCTGGATGTGTTACATTGACAGATTGGGGTCAGTCTGCTCTTCCCCAAGTTTATTACATTGACACAGTGGGGTCAGTCTGTTCTTCCCTGGGTGTGTTACATTGACAGAGTGGGTTCAGTCTGCTCTTCTCTGTGTGTGTAACATTGACAGAGTGGTGTCAGTCTGCTCTTCCCTGGGTATGTTACATTGACAGAGTGGGGTCAGTCTGCTCTTCCCTGGGTGTGTTACATTGACAGAGTGGGGTCAATCTGCTCTTCCTTGGGTGTGTTACATTGACAGAGTGGGGTCAGTCTGCTCTTCCCTGGGTGTGTCACATTGACACAGTGGGGTCAATCTGCTCTTCCCTGGGTGTGTTGCATTGACAGAGTGGTGTCAGTCTGCTCTTCCCTGGTTATGTTACATTGACAGAGTGGGGTCAGTCTGCTCTTCCCTGGGTGTGTTACATTGACAGAGTGGGGTCAATCTGCTCTTCCTTGGGTGTGTTTCATTGACAGAGTGGTGTCAGTCTGCTCTTCCCTGGGTGTGTTACATTGACAGAGTGGGGTCAGTTTGCTCTTCCCTGGGTGTGTTACATTGACAGAGTGGGGTCAGTCTGCTCTTCCCTGGGTGTGTTACATTGACAGAGTGGGGTCAGTCTGCTCTTCCCTGGGTGTGTTACATTGACAGAGTGGCGTCAGTCTTTTCTCCCAGGGTTTGTTACATTGACAGAGTGGGGTCAGTCTGCTCTTCCCTGGGTGTGTTACATTGACAGAGTGAGGTTAGTCTGCAATTCCCTGGGTGTGTTCCATTGACAGAGTGGCGTCAGTCTGTTCTCCCAGGGTTTGTTACATTGACAGAGTGGGGTCAGTCTGCTCTTCCCTGAGTGTGTTACATTGATAGACTGAGTTCAGTCTGTTCTTCCCTGGGTGTGTTACATTGACAGAGTGGGGTCAGTCTGCTCTTCCCTGGGAGGGTTACATTGACAAGTGGGGTCAGTCTTCTCTTCCCTGGGTGTGTTACATTGACAGATTGGGGTCAGTCTGATCTTCCCTGGTTGTGTTACATTGACAGAGTGAGTTCAGTCTGCTCTTCCCTGGGTGTGTTACATTGACAGAGTGGGGTGAGTCTGCTCTTCCCTGGGAGGGTTACATTGACAGAGTGGGGTAAGTCTGTTCTCCCATTGTGTGTTACATTGACAGAGTGGAGTCAGTCTGCTCTTACCTGGGTGTGTTACAATGACAGAGTAGAGTCAGTGTGCACATCACTGGGTTGGTTACTATGACAGAGTGGGATAAGTCTGCAGTTCACTGTGTGAGTAATTTTGCAAAGAGGACATTCTGCTCTTCTCTGGGTGGGTTACATTGACAGAGTGAGGTCAGTCTGCTCTTCCCTGGGTGTGTTACATTGACAGAGTTGGGTCAGTGTGCTCTTCCCAGGGCGTGTCACATTGACAGAGTGGGGACAGTCTGCTCTTTTATGGGTGGGTTACATTGACAGAGTGGGGTCAGTCTGCTCTTCCCTGGGTTTGTTAAATTGACAGAGTGGGGTCAGTCTGATCTTCCCTGGGTGTGTTACATTGACAGAGTGGGGTCAGTTTGCTCTTCCCTGGGTGTGTTACATTGACAGAGTGGTGTCAGTTTGCTCTTCCCTGGGTGTGTTACATTGACAGAGTGGTTTCAGTCTGCTCTTCCCTGGGTGTGTTACATTGACAGAGTGGGGTCAGTCTGCTCTTCCCTGGGTGTGTTACATTGACAGAGTGGCGTCAGTCTGTTCTCCCAGGGTTTGTTACATTGACAGAGTGGGGTCAGTCTGCTCTTCCCTGGGTGTGTTACATTGACAGAGTGAGGTTAGTCTGCAATTCCCTGGGTGTGTTCCATTGACAGAGTGGCGTCAGTCTGTTCTCCCAGGGTTTGTTACATTGACAGAGTGGGGTCAGTCTGCTCTTCCCTGGGTGTGTTACATTGACAGACTGAGTTCAGTCTGTTCTTCCCTGGGTGTGTTACATTGACAGAGTGGGGTCAGTCTGCTCTTCCCTGGGAGGGTTACATTGACAAGTGGGGTCAGTCTTCTCTTCCCTGGGTGTGTTACATTGACAGATTGGGGTCAGTCTGATCTTCCCTGGTTGTGTTACATTGTCAGAGTGAGTTCAGTCTGCTCTTCCCTGGGTGTGTTACGTTGACAGAGTGGGGTGAGTCTGCTCTTCCCTGGGAGGGTTACATTGACAGAGTGGGGTAAGTCTGTTCTCCCATTGTGTGTTACATTGACAGAGTGGGGTCAGTCTGCTCTTCCCTGGGTGTGTTACATTGACAGAGTGGGGTCAGTTTGCTCTTCCCTGGGTGTGTTACATTGACAGAGTGGGGTCAGTTTGCTCTTCCCTGGGTGTGTTACATTGACAGAGTGGTGTCAGTCTGCTCTTCCCTGGGTGTGTTACATTGACAGAGTGGGATCAGTTTGCTCTTCCCTGGGTGTGTTACATTGACAGAGTGGGGTCAATCTGCTCTTCCCTGAGTGTGTTACATTGACAGAGTGGGGTCAGTTTGCTCTTCCCTGGGTGTGTTACATTGACAAAGTGGTGTCAGTCTGCTCTTCCCTGGGTGTGTTACATTGACAGAGTGGGGTCAGTTTGCTCTTCCCTGGGTGTGTTACATTGACAGAGTGGGGTCAGTCTGCTCTTCCCTGTGTGTTTTACATTGACAGAGTGGGATCAGTCTGCTCTTCTCTGTGTGTGTAACATTGACAGAGTGGGGTCAGTCTGCTCTTCCCTGGAGGGTTACATTGACAGAGTGGGGTCAGTCTTCTCTTCCCTGGGTGTGTTACATTGACAGATTGGGGTCAGTCTGCTCTTCCCCAAGTTTATTACATTGACACAGTGGGGTCAGTCTGTTCTTCCCTGGGTGTGTTACATTGACAGAGTGGGTTCAGTCTGCTCTTCTCTGTGTGTGTAACATTGACAGAGTGGTGTCAGTCTGCTCTTCCCTGGGTATGTTACATTGACAGAGTGGGGTCAGTCTGCTCTTCCCTGGGTGTGTTACATTGACAGAGTGGGGTCAATCTGCTCTTCCTTGGGTGTGTTACATTGACAGAGTGGGGTCAGTCTGCTCTTCCCTGGGTGTGTCACATTGACACAGTGGGGTCAATCTGCTCTTCCCTGGGTGTGTTGCATTGACAGAGTGGTGTCAGTCTGCTCTTCCCTGGTTATGTTACATTGACAGAGTGGGGTCAGTCTGCTCTTCCCTGGGTGTGTTACATTGACAGAGTGGGGTCAATCTGCTCTTCCTTGGGTGTGTTTCATTGACAGAGTGGTGTCAGTCTGCTCTTCCCTGGGTGTGTTACATTGACAGAGTGGGGTCAGTTTGCTCTTCCCTGGGTGTGTTACATTGACAGAGTGGGGTCAGTCTGCTCTTCCCTGGGTGTGTTACATTGACAGAGTGGGGTCAGTCTGCTCTTCCCTGGGTGTGTTACATTGACAGAGTGGCGTCAGTCTTTTCTCCCAGGGTTTGTTACATTGACAGAGTGGGGTCAGTCTGCTCTTCCCTGGGTGTGTTACATTGACAGAGTGAGGTTAGTCTGCAATTCCCTGGGTGTGTTCCATTGACAGAGTGGCGTCAGTCTGTTCTCCCAGGGTTTGTTACATTGACAGAGTGGGGTCAGTCTGCTCTTCCCTGAGTGTGTTACATTGACAGACTGAGTTCAGTCTGTTCTTCCCTGGGTGTGTTACATTGACAGAGTGGGGTCAGTCTGCTCTTCCCTGGGAGGGTTACATTGACAAGTGGGGTCAGTCTTCTCTTCCCTGAGTGTGTTACATTGACAGATTGGGGTCAGTCTGATCTTCCCTGGTTGTGTTACATTGACAGAGTGAGTTCAGTCTGCTCTTCCCTGGGTGTGTTACATTGACAGAGTGGGGTGAGTCTGCTCTTCCCTGGGAGGGTTACATTGACAGAGTGGGGTAAGTCTGTTCTCCCATTGTGTGTTACATTGACAGAGTGGAGTCAGTCTGCTCTTACCTGGGTGTGTTACAATGACAGAGTAGAGTCAGTGTGCACATCACTGGGTTGGTTACTATGACAGAGTGGGATAAGTCTGCAGTTCACTGTGTGAGTAATTTTGCAAAGAGGACATTCTGCTCTTCTCTGGGTGGGTTACATTGACAGAGTGAGGTCAGTCTGCTCTTCCCTGGGTGTGTTACATTGACAGAGTTGGGTCAGTGTGCTCTTCCCAGGGCGTGTCACATTGACAGAGTGGGGACAGTCTGCTCTTTTATGGGTGGGTTACATTGACAGAGTGGGGTCAGTCTGCTCTTCCCTGGGTTTGTTAAATTGACAGAGTGGGGTCAGTCTGATCTTCCCTGGTTGTGTTACATTGACAGACTGAGTTCATTCTGTTCTTCCCTGGGTGTGTTACATTGACAGAGTGGTGTCAGTCTGCTCTTCCCTGGGAGGGTTACATTGACAAGTGGGGTCAGTCTTCTCTTCCCTGGGTGTGTTACATTGACAGATTGGGGTCAGTCTGCTCTTCCCCAAGTTTGTTACATTGACACAGTGGGGTCCGTCTGTTCTTCCCTGGGTGTGTTACATTGACAGAGTGGGGTCAGTCTGATCATCCCTGGGAATGTTACATTGACAGAGTGGTGTCAGTCTGCTCTTCCCTGGGTGTGTTACATTGACAGAGTGAGGTCAGTCTGCTCTTTTATGGGTGTTTTACATTGACAGAGTGGGGTCAGTCTGCTCTTCCCTGGGTGTGTTGCATTGACAGAGTGGGGTCAGTCTGATCTTCCCTGGTTGTGTTACATTGACAGAGTGAGTTCAGTCTGCTCTTCCCTGGGTGTGTTACATTGACAGAGTGGGGTCAGTCTGCTCTTCCCTGGGAGGGTTACATTGACAAGTGGGGTCAGTCTTCTCTTCCCTGGGTGTGTTACGTTGACAGATTGGGGTCAGTCTGCTCTTCCCCAAGTTTGTTACATTGACACAGTGGGGTCAGTCTTTCCTTCCCTGGGTGTGTTACATTGACAGAGTGGGGTCAGTCTGCTCTTCCCTGGATATGTTACATTGACAGAGTGGGGTCAGTCTGCTCTTCCCTGGGGGGGTTACATTGACAGAGTGGGGTCAGTCTGCTCTTCCCTGGGTGTGTTACATTGACAGAGTGGGGTCAATCTGCTCTTCCCTGGGTGTGTTGCATTGAGAGAGTGGTGTCAGTCTGCTCTTCCCTGGGTATGTTACATTGACAGAGTGGGGTCAGTCTGCTCTTCCCTGGGTGTGTTACATTGACAGAGTGGGGTCAATCTGCTCTTCCTTGGGTGTGTTTCATTGACAGAGTGGGGTCAGTTTGCTCTTCCCTGGGTGTGTTACATTGACAGAGTGGGGTCAATCTGCTCTTCCCTGGGTGTGTTGCATTGAGAGAGTGGTGTCAGTCTGCTCTTCCCTGGGTATGTTACATTGACAGAGTGGGGTCAATCTGCTCTTCCCTGGGTGTGTTGCATTGACAGAGTGGGGTCAATCTGCTCTTCCCTGGGTGTGTTGCATTGAGAGAGTGGTGTCAGTCTGCTCTTCCCTGGGTATGTTACATTGACAGAGTGGGGTCAGTCTGCTCTTCCCTGGGTGTGTTACATTGACAGAGTGGGGTCAATCTGCTCTTCCTTGGGTGTGTTTCATTGACAGAGTGGGGTCAGTTTGCTCTTCCCTGGGTGTGTTACATTGACAGAGTGGTGTCAGTCTGCTCTTCCCTGGGTGTATTACATTGACAGAGTGGTGTCAGTCTGCTCTTCCCTGGGTGTGTTACATTGACAGAGTGGGGTCAGTTTGCTCTTCCCTGGGTGTGTTATATTGACAGAGTGGTGTCAGTTTGCTCTTCCCTGGGTGTGTTACATTGACAGAGTGGCGTCAGTCTGTTCTCCCAGGGTTTGTTACATTGACAGAGTGGGGTCAGTCTGCTCTTCCCTGGGTGTGTTACATTGACAGAGTGAGGTTAGTCTGCAATTCCCTGGGTGTGTTCCATTGACAGAGTGGCGTCAGTCTGTTCTCCCAGGGTTTGTTACATTGACAGAGTGGGGTCAGTCTGCTCTTCCCTGGGTGTGTTACATTGACAGACTGAGTTCAGTCTGTTCTTCCCTGGGTGTGTTACATTGACAGAGTGGGGTCAGTCTGCTCTTCCCTGGGAGGGTTACATTGACAAGTGGGGTCAGTCTTCTCTTCCCTGGGTGTGTTACATTGACAGATTGGGGTCAGTCTGATCTTCCCTGGTTGTGTTACATTGACAGAGTGAGTTCAGTCTGCTCTTCCCTGGGTGTGTTACATTGACAGAGTGGGGTGAGTCTGCTCTTCCCTGGGAGGGTTACATTGACAGAGTGGGGTAAGTCTGTTCTCCCATTGTGTGTTACATTGACAGAGTGGGGTCAGTCTGCTCTTCCCTGGGTGTGTTACATTGACAGAGTGGGGTCAGTTTGCTCTTCCCTGGGTGTGTTACATTGACAGAGTGGGGTCAGTTTGCTCTTCCCTGGGTGTGTTACATTGACAGAGTGGTGTCAGTCTGCTCTTCCCTGGGTGTGTTACATTGACAGAGTGGGATCAGTTTGCTCTTCCCTGGGTGTGTTACATTGACAGAGTGGGGTCAATCTGCTCTTCCCTGAGTGTGTTACATTGACAGAGTGGGGTCAGTTTGCTCTTCCCTGGGTGTGTTACATTGACAAAGTGGTGTCAGTCTGCTCTTCCCTGGGTGTGTTACATTGACAGAGTGGGGTCAGTTTGCTCTTCCCTGGGTGTGTTACATTGACAGAGTGGGGTCAGTCTGCTCTTCCCTGTGTGTTTTACATTGACAGAGTGGGATCAGTCTGCTCTTCTCTGTGTGTGTAACATTGACAGAGTGGGGTCAGTCTGCTCTTCCCTGGAGGGTTACATTGACAGAGTGGGGTCAGTCTTCTCTTCCCTGGGTGTGTTACATTGACAGATTGGGGTCAGTCTGCTCTTCCCCAAGTTTGTTACATTGACACAGTGGGGTCAGTCTGTTCTTCCCTGGGTGTGTTACATTGACAGAGTGGGTTCAGCCTGCTCTTCTCTGTGTGTGTAACATTGACAGAGTGGTGTCAGTCTGCTCTTCCCTGGGTATGTTACATTGACAGAGTGGGGTCAGTCTGCTCTTCCCTGGGTGTGTTACATTGACAGAGTGGGGTCAATCTGCTCTTCCTTGGGTGTGTTACATTGACAGAGTGGGGTCAGTCTGCTCTTCCCTGGGTGTGTTACATTGACAGAGTGGGGTCAATCTGCTCTTCCCTGGGTGTGTTGCATTGACAGAGTGGTGTCAGTCTGCTCTTCCCTGGGTATGTTACATTGACAGAGTGGGGTCAGTCTGCTCTTCCCTGGGTGTGTTACATTGACAGAGTGGGGTCAATCTGCTCTTCCTTGGGTGTGTTTCATTGACAGAGTGGGGTCAGTTTGCTCTTCCCTGGGTGTGTTACATTGACAGAGTGGTGTCAGTCTGCTCTTCCCTGGGTGTGTTACATTGACAGAGTGGTGTCAGTCTGCTCTTCCCTGGGTGTGTTACATTGACAGAGTGGGGTCAGTTTGCTCTTCCCTGGGTGTGTTACATTGACAGAGTGGGGTCAGTCTGCTCTTCCCTGGGTGTGTTACATTGACAGAGTGGGGTCAGTCTGCTCTTCCCTGGGTGTGTTACATTGACAGAGTGGCGTCAGTCTTTTCTCCCAGGGTTTGTTACATTGACAGAGTGGGGTCAGTCTGCTCTTCCCTGGGTGTGTTACATTGACAGAGTGAGGTTAGTCTGCAATTCCCTGGGTGTGTTCCATTGACAGAGTGGCGTCAGTCTGTTCTCCCAGGGTTTGTTACATTGACAGAGTGGGGTCAGTCTGCTCTTCCCTGAGTGTGTTACATTGACAGACTGAGTTCAGTCTGTTCTTCCCTGGGTGTGTTACATTGTCAGAGTGGGGTCAGTCTGCTCTTCCCTGGGAGGGTTACATTGACAAGTGGGGTCAGTCTTCTCTTCCCTGGGTGTGTTACATTGACAGATTGGGGTCAGTCTGATCTTCCCTGGTTGTGTTACATTGACAGAGTGAGTTCAGTCTGCTCTTCCCTGGGTGTGTTACATTGACAGAGTGGGGTGAGTCTGCTCTTCCCTGGGAGGGTTACATTGACAGAGTGGGGTAAGTCTGTTCTCCCATTGTGTGTTACATTGACAGAGTGGAGTCAGTCTGCTCTTACCTGGGTGTGTTACAATGACAGAGTAGAGTCAGTGTGCACATCACTGGGTTGGTTACTATGACAGAGTGGGATAAGTCTGCAGTTCACTGTGTGAGTAATTTTGCAAAGAGGACATTCTGCTCTTCTCTGGGTGGGTTACATTGACAGAGTGAGGTCAGTCTGCTCTTCCCTGGGTGTGTTACATTGACAGAGTTGGGTCAGTGTGCTCTTCCCAGGGCGTGTCACATTGACAGAGTGGGGACAGTCTGCTCTTTTATGGGTGGGTTACATTGACAGAGTGGGGTCAGTCTGCTCTTCCCTGGGTTTGTTAAATTGACAGAGTGGGGTCAGTCTGATCTTCCCTGGTTGTGTTACATTGACAGACTGAGTTCAGTCTGTTCTTCCCTGGGTGTGTTACATTGACAGAGTGGGGTCAGTCTGCTCTTCCCTGGGAGGGTTACATTGACAAGTGGGGTCAGTCTTCTCTTCCCTGGGTGTGTTACATTGACAGATTGGGGTCAGTCTGCTCTTCCCCAAGTTTGTTACATTGACACAGTGGGGTCCGTCTGTTCTTCCCTGGGTGTGTTACATTGACAGAGTGGTGTCAGTCTGCTCTTCCCTGGGTGTGTTACATTGACAGAGTGAGGTCAGTCTGCTCTTTTATGGGTGTTTTACATTGACAGAGTGGGGTCAGTCTGCTCTTCCCTGGGTGTGTTGCATTGACAGAGTGGGGTCAGTCTGATCTTCCCTGGTTGTGTTACATTGACAGAGTGAGTTCAGTCTGCTCTTCCCTGGGTGTGTTACATTGACAGAGTGGGGTCAGTCTGCTCTTCCCTGGGAGGGTTACATTGACAAGTGGGGTCAGTCTTCTCTTCCCTGGGTGTGTTACGTTGACAGATTGGGGTCAGTCTGCTCTTCCCCAAGTTTGTTACATTGACACAGTGGGGTCAGTCTTTCCTTCCCTGGGTGTGTTACATTGACAGAGTGGGGTCAGTCTGCTCTTCCCTGGATATGTTACATTGACAGAGTGGGGTCAGTCTGCTCTTCCCTGGGTGTGTTACATTGACAGAGTGGGGTCAGTCTGCTCTTCCCTGGGTGTGTTACATTGACAGTGTGGGGTCAATCTGCTCTTCCTTGGGTGTGTTTCATTGACAGAGTTGGGTCAGTTTGCTCTTCCCTGGGTGTGTTACATTGACAGAGTGGTGTCAGTCTGCTCTTCCCTGGGTGTGTTACATTGACAGAGTGGGGTCCGTCTGCTCTTTCCTGGGTGTGTTACATTGACAGAGTGGGGTCAGTCTGCTCTTCCATGGGTGTGTTACATTGACAGAGTGGGGTCAGTCTGTTCTCCCAGGGTTTGTTACATTGACAGAGTGGTGTCAGTCTGCTCTTCCCTGGGTGTGTTACATTGACAGATTGGGGTCAGTCTGCCCTTCCCCAAGTTTGTTACATTGACACAGTGGGGTCAGTCTGTTCTTCCCTGGGTGTGTTACATTGACAGAGTGGGGTCAGTCTGCTCTTCCCTGGGTATGTTACATTGACAGAGTGGGGTCAGTCTGCTCTTCCCTGGGTGTGTTACATTGACAGAGTGGGGTCAGTCTGCTCTTCCCTGGGTGTGTCACATTGACAGAGTGGGGACAGTCTGCTCTTTTATGGGTGTGTTTCATTGACAGATTGGGGTCAGTTTGCTCTTCGCAGGGTGTGTTACATTGACAGAGTGGTGTCAGTCTGCTCTTCCCTGGGTGTGTTACATTGACAGAGTGAGGTTTGTCTGCCCTTCCCTGGGTGTGTTCCATTGACAGAGTGGCGTCAGTCTGTTCTCCCAGGGTTTGTTACATTGACAGAGTGGGGTCAGTCTGTTCTTCCCTGGGTGTTTTACATTGACAGAGTGAGGTCAGTCTGCTCTTCCCAGTGAGGGTTACATTGACAGAGTGGGGTCAGCTTGCTCCTCCCCGAGTGTGTTACATTGACAGAGTGGGGTCAGTCTGTTCTTTCCTGGGTGTTTTATATTGACAGAGTATGATCAGTCTGCTCTTCTCTGTGTGTGTTACATTGACAGATTGGGGTCAGTCTGCTCTTCCCCAAGTTTGTTACATTGACACAGTGGGGTCAGTCTGTTCTTCCCTGGGTGTGTTACATTGACAGAGTGGGGTCAGTCTGCTCTACCCTGGCTGTGTTACATTGACAGAGTTTTGTCAGTCTGCTCTTCCCTGGGTGTGTTACATTGACAGAGTGAGGTTAGTCTGCCCTTCCCGAGGTGTGTTCCAATGACAGTGTGGCGTCAGTCTGTTCTCCCAGGGTTTGTTACATTGACAGAGTGGGGTCAGTCTGTTCTTCCCTGGGTGTTTTACATTGACAGAGTGGGGACAGTCTGCTCTTTTATGGGTGGGTTACATTGACAGAGTTGGGTCAGTCTGCTCTTCCCTGGGTGCGTTACATTGACAGAGTGGGGTCAGTCTGATCTTCCCTGGTTGTGTTACATTGACAGAGTGAGTTCAGTCTGCTCTTCCCTGGGTGTGTTACATTGACAGAGTGGGGTCAGTCTGCTCTTCCCTGGGAGGGTGACATTGACAGAGTGGGGTCAGTCTTCTCTTCCCTGGGTGTGTTACATTGACAGATTGGGGTCAGTCTGCTCTTCCCCAAGTTTGTTACATTGACACAGTGGGGTCAGTCTGTTCTTCCCTGGGTGTGTTACATTGACAGAGTGGGGTCAGTCTGCTCTTCCCTGGCTGTGTTACATTGACAGAGTGGGGTCAGTCTGCTCTTCCCTGGGTGTTTTACATTGACAGAGTGGGGTCAGTCTGCTCTTCCCTGCGTGTGTTACATTGACAGAGTGGGGTCAGTCTGCTCTTCCCTGGGTGTGTTACATTGACAGAGTGTGGTCAATCTGCTCTTCCCTGGGTGGGTAACATTGACAGAGTGGGGTCAGTTTGCTCTTCCCTGGGTGTGTTTCATTGACAGAGTGGGGTCAGTTTGCTCTTCCCTGGGTGTGTTACATTGACAGAGTGGTGTCAGTCTGCTCTTCCCTGGGTGTGTTACATTGACAGAGTGAGGTCAGTCTGCTCTTCCCAGGGCGTGTCACATTGACAGAGTGAGGTCAATCTGCTCTTCCCTGGGTGGGTAACATTGACAGAGTGTGGTCAGTCTGCTCTTCCCAGGGCTTGTCACATTGACAGAGTGGGGCCAGTCTGCTCTTTTATGGGTGTGTTACATTGACAGAGTGGGGTCAGTCTGCTCTTCCCTGGGGGGGTTACATTGACAGAGTGGGGTCAGTCTGCTCTTCCCTGGGTGTGTTACATTGACTGAGTGGGGTCAGTCTGTTCTTCCCTGGGTGTATTACATTGACAGAGTGGGGTCAGTCTGTTCTTCCTTGGGTGTGTTACTTTGACAGAGTGGGTTCAGTCTGCTCTTCCCTGGGTGTGTTACATTGACAGAGTGGGGTCAGTCTGTTCTCCCAGGGTTTGTTACATTGCAAGAGTGGGGTCAGTCTGCTCTTCCCTTGCTATGTTACAATGACAGAGTGGGGTCAGTGTGCACTTCCCTGTGTGTGTTACATTGACAGAATGAATTCAGTCTGCTCTTCCCTGCGTGTGTTACATTGACAGAGTGTGGTCAGTCTGATCTTCCCTGGTTGTGTTACATTGACAGAGTGAGTTCAGTCTGCTCTTCCCTGGGAGGGTTACATTGACAGAGTGGGGTCAGATTGCTCCTCCCTGGGTGTGTTACATTGACAGAGTGGGGTCAGTCTGTTCTTCCCTGGGTGTTTTACATTGACAGAGTGGGATCAGTCTGCTCTTCTCTGTGTGTGTAACATTGACAGAGTGGTGTCAGTCTGCTCTTCCCTGGGTGAGTTAGATTGACAGTGTGGGGTCAGTCTGCTCTCCCCTGGGTGTGATACATTGACAGAGTGGGGTCAGACTGCTCTTCCCTGAGTATGTTACATTGACAGAGTGGGGTCAGTCTCCTCTTCCCTGGGTGTGTTACATTGACAGAGTGGGGTCAGTCTGCTCTTTCCTGGGTGTGTTACATTGACAGAGTGGGGTCAGTCTGCTCTTCCATGGGTGTGTTACATTGACAGAGTGGGGTCAGTCTGTTCTCCCAGGGTTTGTTACATTGACAGAGTGGTGTCAGTCTGCTCTTCCCTGGGTGTGTTACATTGACAGATTGGGGTCAGTCTGCCCTTCCCCAAGTTTGTTACATTGACACAGTGGGGTCAGTCTGTTCTTCCCTGGGTGTGTTACATTGACAGAGTGGGGTCAGTCTGCTCTTCCCTGGGTGTGTTACATTGACAGAGTGGGGTCAGTCTGCTCTTCCCTGGGTGTGTTACATTGACAGAGTGGGGTCAATCTGCTCTTCCTTGGGTGTGTTTCATTGACAGATTGGGGTCAGTTTGCTCTTCCCTGGGTGTGTTACATTGACAGAGTGGTGTCAGTCTGCTCTTCCCTGGGTGTGTTACATTGACAGAGTGAGGTTTGTCTGCCCTTCCCTGGGTGTGTTCCATTGACAGAGTGGCGTCAGTCTGTTCTCCCAGGGTTTGTTACATTGACAGAGTGGGGTCAGTCTGTTCTTCCCTGGGTGTTTTACATTGACAGAGTGAGGTCAGTCTACTCTTCCCAGTGAGGGTTACATTGACAGAGTGGGGTCAGCTTGCTCCTCCCCGAGTGTGTAACATTGACAGAGTGGGGTCAGTCTGATCTTTCCTGGGTGTTTTACATTGACAGAGTATGATCAGTCTGCTCTTCTCTGTGTGTGTTACATTGACAGATTGGGTTCAGTCTGCTCTTCCCCAAGTTTGTTACATTGACACAGTGGGGTCAGTCTGTTCTTCCCTGGGTGTGTTACATTGACAGAGTGGGGTCAGTCTGCTCTACCCTGGCTGTGTTACATTGACAGAGTTTTGTCAGTCTGCTCTTCCCTGGGTGTGTTACATTGACAGAGTGAGGTTAGTCTGCCCTTCCCAAGGTGTGTTCCAATGACAGTGTGGCGTCAGTCTGTTCTCCCAGGGTTTGTTACATTGACAGAGTGGGGTCAGTCTGTTCTTCCCTGGGTGTTTTACATTGACAGAGTGGGGACAGTCTGCTCTTTTATGGGTGGGTTACATTGACAGAGTGGGGTCAGTCTGCTCTTCCCTGGGTGTGTTACATTGACAGAGTGGGGTCAGTCTGATCTTCCCTGGTTGTGTTACATTGACAGAGTGAGTTCAGTCTGCTCTTCCCTGGGTGTGTTACATTGACAGAGTGGGGTCAGTCTGCTCTTCCCTGGGAGGGTGACATTGACAGAGTGGGGTCAGTCTTCTCTTCCCTGGGTGTGTTACATTGACAGATTGGGGTCAGTCTGCTCTTCCCCAAGTTTGTTACATTGACACAGTGGGGTCAGTCTGTTCTTCCCTGGGTGTGTTACATTGACAGAGTGGGGTCAGTCTGCTCTTCCCTGGCTGTGTTACATTGACAGAGTGGGGTCAGTCTGCTCTTCCCTGGGTGTTTTACATTGACAGAGTGGGGTCAGTCTGCTCTTCCCTGCGTGTGTTACATTGACAGAGTGGGGTCAGTCTGCTCTTCCCTGGGTGTGTTACATTGACAGAGTGGGGTCAGTCTGCTCTTTCCTGGGTGTGTTACATTGACAGAGTGGGGTCAGTCTGCTCTTCCATGGGTGTGTTACATTGACAGAGTGGGGTCAGTCTGTTCTCCCAGGGTTTGTTACATTGACAGAGTGGTGTCAGTCTGCTCTTCCCTGGGTGTGTTACATTGACAGATTGGGGTCAGTCTGCCCTTCCCCAAGTTTGTTACATTGACACAGTGGGGTCAGTCTGTTCTTCCCTGGGTGTGTTACATTGACAGAGTGGGGTCAGTCTGCTCTTCCCTGGGTGTGTTACATTGACAGAGTGGGGTCAGTCTGCTCTTCCCTGGGTGTGTTACATTGACAGAGTGGGGTCAATCTGCTCTTCCTTGGGTGTGTTTCATTGACAGATTGGGGTCAGTTTGCTCTTCCCTGGGTGTGTTACATTGACAGAGTGGTGTCAGTCTGCTCTTCCCTGGGTGTGTTACATTGACAGAGTGAGGTTTGTCTGCCCTTCCCTGGGTGTGTTCCATTGACAGAGTGGCGTCAGTCTGTTCTCCCAGGGTTTGTTACATTGACAGAGTGGGGTCAGTCTGTTCTTCCCTGGGTGTTTTACATTGACAGAGTGAGGTCAGTCTACTCTTCCCAGTGAGGGTTACATTGACAGAGTGGGGTCAGCTTGCTCCTCCCCGAGTGTGTAACATTGACAGAGTGGGGTCAGTCTGATCTTTCCTGGGTGTTTTACATTGACAGAGTATGATCAGTCTGCTCTTCTCTGTGTGTGTTACATTGACAGATTGGGTTCAGTCTGCTCTTCCCCAAGTTTGTTACATTGACACAGTGGGGTCAGTCTGTTCTTCCCTGGGTGTGTTACATTGACAGAGTGGGGTCAGTCTGCTCTACCCTGGCTGTGTTACATTGACAGAGTTTTGTCAGTCTGCTCTTCCCTGGGTGTGTTACATTGACAGAGTGAGGTTAGTCTGCCCTTCCCAAGGTGTGTTCCAATGACAGTGTGGCGTCAGTCTGTTCTCCCAGGGTTTGTTACATTGACAGAGTGGGGTCAGTCTGTTCTTCCCTGGGTGTTTTACATTGACAGAGTGGGGACAGTCTGCTCTTTTATGGGTGGGTTACATTGACAGAGTGGGGTCAGTCTGCTCTTCCCTGGGTGTGTTACATTGACAGAGTGGGGTCAGTCTGATCTTCCCTGGTTGTGTTACATTGACAGAGTGAGTTCAGTCTGCTCTTCCCTGGGTGTGTTACATTGACAGAGTGGGGTCAGTCTGCTCTTCCCTGGGAGGGTGACATTGACAGAGTGGGGTCAGTCTTCTCTTCCCTGGGTGTGTTACATTGACAGATTGGGGTCAGTCTGCTCTTCCCCAAGTTTGTTACATTGACACAGTGGGGTCAGTCTGTTCTTCCCTGGGTGTGTTACATTGACAGAGTGGGGTCAGTCTGCTCTTCCCTGGCTGTGTTACATTGACAGAGTGGGGTCAGTCTGCTCTTCCCTGGGTGTTTTACATTGACAGAGTGGGGTCAGTCTGCTCTTCCCTGCGTGTGTTACATTGACAGAGTGGGGTCAGTCTGCTCTTCCCTGGGTGTGTTACATTGACAGAGTGTGGTCAATCTGCTCTTCCCTGGGTGGGTAACATTGACAGAGTGGGGTCAGTTTGCTCTTCCCTGGGTGTGTTTCATTGACAGAGTGGGGTCAGTTTGCTCTTCCCTGGGTGTGTTACATTGACAGAGTGGTGTCAGTCTGCTCTTCCCTGGGTGTGTAACATTGACAGAGTGAGGTCAGTCTGCTCTTCCCAGGGCGTGTCACATTGACAGAGTGAGGTCTATCTGCTCTTCCCTGGGTGGGTAACATTGACAGAGTGTGGTCAGTCTGCTCTTCCCAGGGCTTGTCACATTGACAGAGTGGGGTCAGTCTGCTCTTCCCTGGGGGGGTTACATTGACAGAGTGGGGTCAGTCTGCTCTTCCCTGGGTGTGTTACATTGACTGAGTGGGGTCAGTCTGTTCTTCCCTGGGTGTATTACATTGACAGAGTGGGGTCAGTCTGTTCTTCCTTGGGTGTGTTACATTGACAGAGTGGGTTCAGTCTGCTCTTCCCTGGGTGTGTTACATTGACAGAGTGGGGTCAGTCTGTTCTCCCAGGGTTTGTTACATTGCAAGAGTGGGGTCAGTCTGCTCTTCCCTTGCTATGTTACAATGACAGAGTGGGGTCAGTGTGCACTTCCCTGTGTGTGTTACATTGACAGAGTGGGGGTCAGTCTGCTCTTCCCAGGGTGTGTTACATTGACAGAGTGTGGTCAGTCTGCTCTTCTCAGGGCGTGTCACATTGACAGAGTGGGGTCAGTCTGCTCTTTTATGGGTGGGTTACATTGACAGAATGAATTCAGTCTGCTCTTCCCTGCGTGTGTTACATTGACAGAGTGTGGTCAGTCTGATCTTCCCTGGTTGTGTTACATTGACAGAGTGAGTTCAGTCTGCTCTTCCCTGGGAGGGTTACATTGACAGAGTGGGGTCAGATTGCTCCTCCCTGGGTGTGTTACATTGACAGAGTGGGGTCAGTCTGTTCTTCCCTGGGTGTTTTACATTGACAGAGTGGGATCAGTCTGCTCTTCTCTGTGTGTGTAACATTGACAGAGTGGTGTCAGTCTGCTCTTCCCTGGAGGGTTACATTGACAGAGTGGGGTCAGTCTTCTCTTCCCTGGGTGTGTTACATTGACAGATTGGGGTCAGTCTGCCCTTCCCCAAGTTTGTTACATTGACACAGTGGGGTCAGTCTGTTCTTCCCTGGATGTGTTACATTGACAGAGTGGGATCAGTCTGCTCTACCCTGGCTGTGATACATTGACAGAGTGGTGTCAGTCTGCTCTTCCCTTGGTGTGTTCCATTGACAGAGTGGCGTCAGTCTGTTCTCCCAGGGTTTGTTACATTGACAGAGTGGGGTCAGTCTGTTCTTCCCTGGGTGTTTTACATTGACAGAGTGGGGACAGTCTGCTCTTTTATGGGTGGGTTACATTGACAGAGTGGGGTCAGTCTGCTCTTCCCTGGGTGTGTTACATTGACAGAGTGGGGTCAGTCTGATCTTCCCTGGTTGTGTTACATTGACAGAGTGAGTTCAGTTTGCTCTTGTCCAAGTTTGTTACATTGCCACAGTGGGGTCAGTCTGTTCTTCCCTGGGTGTGTTACATTGACAGAGTGGGGTCAGTCTGCTCTTCCCTGGCTGTGATACATTGACAGAGTGGGGTCAGTCTGCTCTTCCCTGGGTGTGTTACATTGACAGAGTGGGGTCAGTCTGCTCTTCCCTGGGTGTGTTACATTGACAAAGTGGGTTCAGTCTGCTCTTCCCTGGGTGTGTTACATTGACAGAGTGGGGTCAATCTGCTCTTCCCTGGGTGGGTAACATTGACAGAGTGGGGTCAGTCTGCTCTTCCATGGGTGTGTTTCATTGACAGAGTGGGGTCAGTCTGCTCTTCCCTGCGTGTGTTACATTGACAGAGTGGGGTAAGTCTGCCCTTCCCTGGGTGTGTTCCATTGACAGAGTGTGGTCAGTCTGTTCTTCCCTGGCTGTGTTACATTGACAGAGTGAGGTCAGTCTGCTCTTCCCAGGGTGTTTTACATTGACAGAGTGGGGTCAGTCTGCTCTTCCCTGCGTGTGTTACATTGACAGAGTGGGGTCAGTCTGCTCTTCCCTGGGTGTGTTACATTGACAGAGTGTGGTCAATCTGCTCTTCCCTGGGTGGGTAACATTGACAGAGTGGGGTCAGTTTGCTCTTCCCTGGGTGTGTTTCATTGACAGAGTGGGGTCAGTTTGCTCTTCCCTGGGTTAGTTACATTGACAGAGTGGTGTCAGTCTGCTCTTCCCTGGGTGTGTTACATTGACAGAGTGAGGTCAGTCTGCTCTTCCCAGGGCGTGTCACATTGACAGAGTGAGGTCAATCTGCTCTTCCCTGGGTGGGTAACATTGACAGAGTGTGGTCAGTCTGCTCTTCCCAGGGCTTGTCACATTGACAGAGTGGGGCCAGTCTGCTCTTTTATGGGTGTGTTACATTGACAGAGTGGGGTCAGTCTGCTCTTCCCTGGGGGGGTTACATTGACAGAGTGGGGTCAGTCTGCTCTTCCCTGGGTGTGTTACATTGACTGAGTGGGGTCAGTCTGTTCTTCCCTGGGTGTATTACATTGACAGAGTGGGGTCAGTCTGTTCTTCCTTGGGTGTGTTACTTTGACAGAGTGGGTTCAGTCTGCTCTTCCCTGGGTGTGTTACATTGACAGAGTGGGGTCAGTCTGTTCTCCCAGGGTTTGTTACATTGCAAGAGTGGGGTCAGTCTGCTCTTCCCTTGCTATGTTACAATGACAGAGTGGGGTCAGTGTGCACTTCCCTGTGTGTGTTACATTGACAGAGTGGGGGTCAGTCTGCTCTTCCCAGGGTGTGTTACATTGACAGAGTGTGGTCAGTCTGCTCTTCTCAGGGCGTGTCACATTGACAGAGTGGGGTCAGTCTGCTCTTTTATGGGTGGGTTACATTGACAGAATGAATTCAGTCTGCTCTTCCCTGCGTGTGTTACATTGACAGAGTGTGGTCAGTCTGATCTTCCCTGGTTGTGTTACATTGACAGAGTGAGTTCAGTCTGCTCTTCCCTGGGAGGGTTACATTGACAGAGTGGGGTCAGATTGCTCCTCCCTGGGTGTGTTACATTGACAGAGTGGGGTCAGTCTGTTCTTCCCTGGGTGTTTTACATTGACAGAGTGGGATCAGTCTGCTCTTCTCTGTGTGTGTAACATTGACAGAGTGGTGTCAGTCTGCTCTTCCCTGGGTGAGTTAGATTGACAGGGTGGGGTCAGTCTGCTCTCCCCTGGGTGTGATACATTGACAGAGTGGGGTCAGACTGCTCTTCCCTGAGTATGTTACATTGACAGAGTGGGGTCAGTCTGCTCTTCCCTGGGTGTGTTACATTGACAGAGTGGGGTCAGTCTGCTCTTTCCTGGGTGTGTTACATTGACAGAGTGGGGTCAGTCTGCTCTTCCATGGGTGTGTTACATTGACAGAGTGGGGTCAGTCTGTTCTCCCAGGGTTTGTTACATTGACAGAGTGGTGTCAGTCTGCTCTTCCCTGGGTGTGTTACATTGACAGATTGGGGTCAGTCTGCCCTTCCCCAAGTTTGTTACATTGACACAGTGGGGTCAGTCTGTTCTTCCCTGGGTGTGTTACATTGACAGAGTGGGGTCAGTCTGCTCTTCCCTGGGTGTGTTACATTGACAGAGTGGGGTCAGTCTGCTCTTCCCTGGGTGTGTTACATTGACAGAGTGGGGTCAATCTGCTCTTCCTTGGGTGTGTTTCATTGACAGATTGGGGTCAGTTTGCTCTTCCCTGGGTGTGTTACATTGACAGAGTGGTGTCAGTCTGCTCTTCCCTGGGTGTGTTACATTGACAGAGTGAGGTTTGTCTGCCCTTCCCTGGGTGTGTTCCATTGACAGAGTGGCGTCAGTCTGTTCTCCCAGGGTTTGTTACATTGACAGAGTGGGGTCAGTCTGTTCTTCCCTGGGTGTTTTACATTGACAGAGTGAGGTCAGTCTGCTCTTCCCAGTGAGGGTTACATTGACAGAGTGGGGTCAGCTTGCTCCTCCCCGAGTGTGTAACATTGACAGAGTGGGGTCAGTCTGATCTTTCCTGGGTGTTTTACATTGACAGAGTATGATCAGTCTGCTCTTCTCTGTGTGTGTTACATTGACAGATTGGGTTCAGTCTGCTCTTCCCCAAGTTTGTTACATTGACACAGTGGGGTCAGTCTGTTCTTCCCTGGGTGTGTTACATTGACAGAGTGGGGTCAGTCTGCTCTACCCTGGCTGTGTTACATTGACAGAGTTTTGTCAGTCTGCTCTTCCCTGGGTGTGTTACATTGACAGAGTGAGGTTAGTCTGCCCTTCCCAAGGTGTGTTCCAATGACAGTGTGGCGTCAGTCTGTTCTCCCAGGGTTTGTTACATTGACAGAGTGGGGTCAGTCTGTTCTTCCCTGGGTGTTTTACATTGACAGAGTGGGGACAGTCTGCTCTTTTATGGGTGGGTTACATTGACAGAGTGGGGTCAGTCTGCTCTTCCCTGGGTGTGTTACATTGACAGAGTGGGGTCAGTCTGATCTTCCCTGGTTGTGTTACATTGACAGAGTGAGTTCAGTCTGCTCTTCCCTGGGTGTGTTACATTGACAGAGTGGGGTCAGTCTGCTCTTCCCTGGGAGGGTGACATTGACAGAGTGGGGTCAGTCTTCTCTTCCCTGGGTGTGTTACATTGACAGATTGGGGTCAGTCTGCTCTTCCCCAAGTTTGTTACATTGACACAGTGGGGTCAGTCTGTTCTTCCCTGGGTGTGTTACATTGACAGAGTGGGGTCAGTCTGCTCTTCCCTGGCTGTGTTACATTGACAGAGTGGGGTCAGTCTGCTCTTCCCTGGGTGTTTTACATTGACAGAGTGGGGTCAGTCTGCTCTTCCCTGCGTGTGTTACATTGACAGAGTGGGGTCAGTCTGCTCTTCCCTGGGTGTGTTACATTGACACAGTGGGGTCAGTCTGTTCTTCCCTGGGTGTGTTACATTGACAGAGTGGGGTCAGTCTGCTCTTCCCTGGCTGTGTTACATTGACAGAGTGGGGTCAGTCTGCTCTTCCCTGGGTGTTTTACATTGACAGAGTGGGGTCAGTCTGCTCTTCCCTGCGTGTGTTACATTGACAGAGTGTGGTCAGTCTGCTCTTCCCAGGGCTTGTCACATTGACAGAGTGGGGTCAGTCTGCTCTTCCCTGGGGGGGTTACATTGACAGAGTGGGGTCAGTCTGCTCTTCCCTGGGTGTGTTACATTGACTGAGTGGGGTCAGTCTGTTCTTCCTTGGGTGTGTTACATTGACAGAGTGGGTTCAGTCTGCTCTTCCCTGGGTGTGTTACATTGACAGAGTGGGGTCAGTCTGTTCTCCCAGGGTTTGTTACATTGCAAGAGTGGGGTCAGTCTGCTCTTCCCTTGCTATGTTACAATGACAGAGTGGGGTCAGTGTGCACTTCCCTGTGTGTGTTACATTGACAGAGTGGGGGTCAGTCTGCTCTTCCCAGGGTGTGTTACATTGACAGAGTGTGGTCAGTCTGCTCTTCTCAGGGCGTGTCACATTGACAGAGTGGGGTCAGTCTGCTCTTTTATGGGTGGGTTACATTGACAGAATGAATTCAGTCTGCTCTTCCCTGCGTGTGTTACATTGACAGAGTGTGGTCAGTCTGATCTTCCCTGGTTGTGTTACATTGACAGAGTGAGTTCAGTCTGCTCTTCCCTGGGAGGGTTACATTGACAGAGTGGGGTCAGATTGCTCCTCCCTGGGTGTGTTACATTGACAGAGTGGGGTCAGTCTGTTCTTCCCTGGGTGTTTTACATTGACAGAGTGGGATCAGTCTGCTCTTCTCTGTGTGTGTAACATTGACAGAGTGGTGTCAGTCTGCTCTTCCCTGGAGGGTTACATTGACAGAGTGGGGTCAGTCTTCTCTTCCCTGGGTGTGTTACATTGACAGATTGGGGTCAGTCTGCCCTTCCCCAAGTTTGTTACATTGACACAGTGGGGTCAGTCTGTTCTTCCCTGGATGTGTTACATTGACAGAGTGGGATCAGTCTGCTCTACCCTGGCTGTGATACATTGACAGAGTGGTGTCAGTCTGCTCTTCCCTTGGTGTGTTCCATTGACAGAGTGGCGTCAGTCTGTTCTCCCAGGGTTTGTTACATTGACAGAGTGGGGTCAGTCTGTTCTTCCCTGGGTGTTTTACATTGACAGAGTGGGGACAGTCTGCTCTTTTATGGGTGGGTTACATTGACAGAGTGGGGTCAGTCTGCTCTTCCCTGGGTGTGTTACATTGACAGAGTGGGGTCAGTCTGATCTTCCCTGGTTGTGTTACATTGACAGAGTGAGTTCAGTTTGCTCTTGTCCAAGTTTGTTACATTGCCACAGTGGGGTCAGTCTGTTCTTCCCTGGGTGTGTTACATTGACAGAGTGGGGTCAGTCTGCTCTTCCCTGGCTGTGATACATTGACAGAGTGGGGTCAGTCTGCTCTTCCCTGGGTGTGTTACATTGACAGAGTGGGGTCAGTCTGCTCTTCCCTGGGTGTGTTACATTGACAAAGTGGGTTCAGTCTGCTCTTCCCTGGGTGTGTTACATTGACAGAGTGGGGTCAATCTGCTCTTCCCTGGGTGGGTAACATTGACAGAGTGGGGTCAGTCTGCTCTTCCATGGGTGTGTTTCATTGACAGAGTGGGGTCAGTCTGCTCTTCCCTGCGTGTGTTACATTGACAGAGTGGGGTAAGTCTGCCCTTCCCTGGGTGTGTTCCATTGACAGAGTGTGGTCAGTCTGTTCTTCACTGGCTGTGTTACATTGACAGAGTGAGGTCAGTCTGCTCTTCCCAGGGCGTGTCACATTGACAGAGTGGGGTAAATCTGCTCTTCCCTGGGTGGGTAACATTGACAGAGTATGGTCAGTCTGCTCTTCCCAGGGCGTGTCACTTTGACAGAGTGGGGCCAGTCTGCTCTTTTATGGGTGTGTTACATTGACAGAGTGGGGTCAGTCTGCTATTCCCTGGGTGTGTTACATTGACAGAGTGGGGTCAGTCTGCTCTTCCCTGGGGGGCTACATTGACAGAGTGGAGTCAGTCTGTTCTTCCCTGGGTGTGTTACATTGACAGAGTGGGGTCAGTCTGCTCTTCCCTGGGTGTGTTACATTGACTGAGTGGGGTCAGTCTGTTCTTCCCTGGGTGTATTACATTGACAGAGTGGAGTCAGTCTGTTCTTCCCTGGGTGTGTTACATTGACAGAGTGGGGTCAGTCTGCTCTTCCCTGGGTGTGTTACATTGACTGAGTGGGGTCAGTCTGTTCTTCCCTGGGTGTATTACATTGACAGAGTGGAGTCAGTCTGTTCTTCCCTGGGTGTGTTACATTGACAGAGTGGGTTCAGTCTGCTCTTCCCTGGGTGTGTTACATTGACAGAGTGGGGTCAGTCTGTTCTCCCAGGGTTTGTTACATTGACAGAGTGGGGTCAGTCTGCTCTTCCCTTGCTATGTTACAATGACAGAGTGGGGTCAGTGTGCACTTCCCTGTGTGTGTTACATTGACAGAGTGGGGGTCAGTCTGCTCTTCCCTGGGTGTGTTACATTGACAGAGTGAGTTCAGTCTGTTCTTCCCTGGGTGTATTACATTGACAGAGTGGAGTCAGTCTGTTCTTCCCTGGGTGTGTTACATTGACAGAGTGGGTTCAGTCTGCTCTTCCCTGGGTGTGTTACATTGACAGAGTGGGGTCAGTCTGTTCTCCCAGGGTTTGTTACATTGACAGAGTGGGGTCAGTCTGCTCTTCCCTTGCTATGTTGCAATGACAGAGTGGGGTCAGTGTGCACTTCCCTGTGTGTGTTACATTGACAGAGTGGGGGTCAGTCTGCTCTTCCCTGGGTGTGTTACATTGACAGAGTGAGTTCAGTCTGCTCTTCCCTGGGTGTGTTACATTGACAGAGTGGGGTCAGTCTGCTCTTCCCTGGGAGGGTGACATTGACAGAGTGGGGTCAGTCTTCTCTTCCCTGGGTGTGTTACATTGACAGATTGGGGTCAGTCTGCTCTTCCCCAAGTTTGTTACATTGACACAGTGGGGTCAGTCTGTTCTTCCCTGGGTGTGTTACATTGACAGAGTGGGGTCAGTCTGCTCTTCCCTGGCTGTGTTACATTGACAGAGTGGGGTCAGTCTGCTCTTCCCTGGGTGTTTTACATTGACAGAGTGGGGTCAGTCTGCTCTTCCCTGCGTGTGTTACATTGACAGAGTGGGGTCAGTCTGCTCTTCCCTGGGTGTGTTACATTGACAGAGTGTGGTCAATCTGCTCTTCCCTGGGTGGGTAACATTGACAGAGTGGGGTCAGTTTGCTCTTCCCTGGGTGTGTTTCATTGACAGAGTGGGGTCAGTTTGCTCTTCCCTGGGTGTGTTACATTGACAGAGTGGTGTCAGTCTGCTCTTCCCTGGGTGTGTTACATTGACAGAGTGAGGTCAGTCTGCTCTTCCCAGGGCGTGTCACATTGACAGAGTGAGGTCAATCTGCTCTTCCCTGGGTGGGTAACATTGACAGAGTGTGGTCAGTCTGCTCTTCCCAGGGCTTGTCACATTGACAGAGTGGGGCCAGTCTGCTCTTTTATGGGTGTGTTACATTGACAGAGTGGGGTCAGTCTGCTCTTCCCTGGGGGGGTTACATTGACAGAGTGGGGTCAGTCTGCTCTTCCCTGGGTGTGTTACATTGACTGAGTGGGGTCAGTCTGTTCTTCCCTGGGTGTATTACATTGACAGAGTGGGGTCAGTCTGTTCTTCCTTGGGTGTGTTACATTGACAGAGTGGGTTCAGTCTGCTCTTCCCTGGGTGTGTTACATTGACAGAGTGGGGTCAGTCTGTTCTCCCAGGGTTTGTTACATTGCAAGAGTGGGGTCAGTCTGCTCTTCCCTTGCTATGTTACAATGACAGAGTGGGGTCAGTCTGCTCTTCCCAGGGTGTGTTACATTGACAGAGTGTGGTCAGTCTGCTCTTCTCAGGGCGTGTCACATTGACAGAGTGGGGTCAGTCTGCTCTTTTATGGGTGGGTTACATTGACAGAATGAATTCAGTCTGCTCTTCCCTGCGTGTGTTACATTGACAGAGTGTGGTCAGTCTGATCTTCCCTGGTTGTGTTACATTGACAGAGTGAGTTCAGTCTGCTCTTCCCTGGGAGGGTTACATTGACAGAGTGGGGTCAGATTGCTCCTCCCTGGGTGTGTTACATTGACAGAGTGGGGTCAGTCTGTTCTTCCCTGGGTGTTTTACATTGACAGAGTGGGATCAGTCTGCTCTTCTCTGTGTGTGTAACATTGACAGAGTGGTGTCAGTCTGCTCTTCCCTGGAGGGTTACATTGACAGAGTGGGGTCAGTCTTCTCTTCCCTGGGTGTGTTACATTGACAGATTGGGGTCAGTCTGCCCTTCCCCAAGTTTGTTACATTGACACAGTGGGGTCAGTCTGTTCTTCCCTGGATGTGTTACATTGACAGAGTGGGATCAGTCTGCTCTACCCTGGCTGTGATACATTGACAGAGTGGTGTCAGTCTGCTCTTCCCTTGGTGTGTTCCATTGACAGAGTGGCGTCAGTCTGTTCTCCCAGGGTTTGTTACATTGACAGAGTGGGGTCAGTCTGTTCTTCCCTGGGTGTTTTACATTGACAGAGTGGGGACAGTCTGCTCTTTTATGGGTGGGTTACATTGACAGAGTGGGGTCAGTCTGCTCTTCCCTGGGTGTGTTACATTGACAGAGTGGGGTCAGTCTGATCTTCCCTGGTTGTGTTACATTGACAGAGTGAGTTCAGTCTGCTCTTGCCCAAGTTTGTTACATTGACACAGTGGGGTCAGTCTGTTCTTCCCTGGGTGTGTTACATTGACAGAGTGGGGTCAGTCTGCTCTTCCCTGGCTGTGATACATTGACAGAGTGGGGTCAGTCTGCTCTTCCCTGGGTGTGTTACATTGACAGAGTGGGGTCAGTCTGCTCTTCCCTGGGTGTGTTACATTGACAAAGTGGGTTCAGTCTGCTCTTCCCTGGGTGTGTTACATTGACAGAGTGGGGTCAATCTGCTCTTCCCTGGGTGGGTAACATTGACAGAGTGGGGTCAGTCTGCTCTTCCATGGGTGTGTTTCATTGACAGAGTGGGGTCAGTCTGCTCTTCCCAGGGCGTGTCACATTGACAGAGTGGGGCCAGTCTGCTCTTTTATGGGTGTGTTACATTGACAGAGTGGGGTCAGTCTGCTATTCCCTGGGTGTGTTACATTGACAGAGTGGGGTCAGTCTGCTCTTCCCTGGGGGGCTACATTGACAGAGTGGAGTCAGTCTGTTCTTCCCAGGGTGTGTTACATTGACAGAGTGGGGTCAGTCTGTTCTCCCATTGTGTGTTACATTGACAGAGTGCGGTCAGTCTGCTCTTCCCTGGGTGTGTTACAATGACAGAGTGGTGTCAGTGTGCACATCACTGGGTGGGTTACATTGACAGAGTGGGGTAAGTCTGCAGTTCACTGTGTGAGTAATTTTGCAGAAGAGGACATTCTGGTCTTCTCTGGGTGGGTTACATTGAAAGAGTGAGGTCAGTCTGCTCTACCCTGGGTTTGTTACATTGACAGAGTTTGGTCTGTCTGCTCTTCCCTGGGTGTGTTATATTGACAGAGTTGGGTCAGTGTGCTCTTCCCAGGGCGTGTCACATTGACAGAGTGGTGTCAGTCTGCTCTTCCCTGGGTTTGTTACATTGACAGAGTGGGGTCAGTCTTCTCTTCCCTGGGTGTGTTACATTGACAGATTGGGGTCAGTCTGCTCTTCCCCAAGTTTGTTACATTGACACAGTGGGGTCAGTCTGCTCTTCCCTGGGTGTGTTACATTGACAGAGTGGGGTCAATCTGCTCTTCCCTGGGTGTGTTTCATTGACAGTGTGGGGTCAGTTTGCTCTTCCCTGGGTGTGTTACATTGACAGAGAGGGGTCAGTCTGCTCTACCCTGGGTCTGTTACATTGACAGAGTGGGGTCAGTCTGCTCTTCCCTGGGTGTGTTCCATTGACAGATTGGGGTCAGTCTGTTCTCCCAGGGTTTGTTACATTGACAGAGTGGGGTCAGTCTGTTCTTCCCTGGGTGTGTTACATTGACAGAGTGAGGTCAGTCTGCTCTTCCCTGGGAGGGTTACATTGACAGAGTGGGGTCAGTCTTCTCTTCCCTGGGTGTGTTACATTGACAGATTGGGGTCAGTCTGCTCTTCCCCAAGTTGGTTACATTGACACAGTGGGGTCAGTCTGTTTTTCCCTGGGTGTGTTACATTGACAGATTGGGGTCAGTCTGCTCTTCCCTGGCTGTGTGACATTGACAGAGTGGGGTCAGTCTGCTCTTTTTTGGGTGGGTTACATTGACGAGTGGGGTCAATCTGCTCTTCCCTGGGTGTGTTACATTGTCAGAGTGGGGTCAGTCTGCTCTTCCCTGGGTGTGTTACATTGACAGAGTGGGGTCAGTCTTCTCTTCCCTGGGTGTGTTACATTGACTGATTGGGGTCAGTCTGCTCTTCCTCAAGTGTGTTACATTGACACTGTGGGGTCATTCTGCTCTTCCCTTGGTGTGTTACAATGACAGAGTGGGGTCAGTGCGCACTTCCCTGGGTGTGTTACATTGACAGAGTGGGGGTCAGTCTGCTCTTCCCAGGGTGTGTTGCATTGACAGAGTGTGGTCAGTCTGCTCTTCCCAGGGGGTGTCACATTGACAGAGTGGGGTCAGTCTGTTCTTTTATTTTTGGGTTACATTGACAGAGTGGGATCAATCTGTTCTCCCATTGTGTGTTACATTGACAGAGTGGGGTCAGTCTGCTCTTCCCTGGGTGTGTTACAATGACAGAGTGTGGTCAGTCTGCTCTTCCCAGGGCGTGTCACATTGACAGAGTGGTATCTGTCTGCTCTTCCCTGGGTGTGTTACATTGACAGAGTGGGGTCAGTCTGTTCTCCCATTGTGTGTTACATTGACAGAGTGCGGTCAGTCTGCTCTTCCCTGGGTGTGTTACAATGACAGAGTGGTGTCAGTGTGCACATCACTGGGTGGGTTACATTGACAGAGTGGGGTAAGTCTGCTCTTCCCTGGGTTTGTTACATTGACAGAGTTTGGTCAGTCTGCTCTTCCCTGGGTGTGTTACATTGACAGAGTTTGGTCAGTCTGCTCTTCCCTGGGTGTGTTACATTGAGAGATTGGGGTCAGTCTGCTCTTCCCCAAGTTTGTTACATTGACAGAGTGGGGTCAGTCTGCTTTTCCCTGGGTGTGTTACATTGACAGAGTGGGGTAAGACTGCAGTTGACTGTGTGAGTAATTTTGCAGAAGCGGTCATTCTGCTCTTCTCTGGGTGGGTTACAGTGACAGGGTGGGTCAGTCTGCTCTTCCCTGGGTGTGTTACATTGACAGAGTGAGGTCAGTCTGCTCTTCCCTGGGTGTGTTACAGTGACAGGGTGGGTTCAGTCTGCTCTTCCCTGGGTGTGTTACATTGACAGAGTGAGGTCAGTCTGCTCTTCCCTGGGTGTGTTACATTGACAGAGTGAGGTCAGTCTGCTCTTCCCTGGGTGTGTTACATTGACAGATTGGGGTCAGTCTGCTCTTCCCTGAGTGTGTTACATTGACAGAGTGGGGTCAGTCTTTTCTTCCTTGGGTGTGTTAAATTAACAGTGTTGGGTCAATCTGCTCTTCCCTGGGTGTGTTACATTGACAGAGTGGCGTCAGTCTGTTCTTCCCTGGGAGTTTTACAGTAACAGGGTGGTGTCAGTCTGCTCTCCCCTGGTGTGTTACAGTGACAGGGTGGGTTCAGTCTGCTCTTCCCTGGGTGTGTTACATTGACAGAGTGGGGTCAGTCTGCTCTTCCCTGGGTGTGTTAAATTGACAGAATGGGGTCAGTCTGTTCTTCCCTTGGTGTGTTACATTGACAGAGTGGTATCTGTCTGCTCTTCCCTGGGTGTGTTACTTTGACAGAGTGGGGTCAGTCTGTTCTCCCATTGTGTGTTACATTGACAGAGTGGGGTCAGTCTGCTCTTCCCTGGGTGTGTTACAATGACAGAGTGGGGTCAATGTGCACTTCACTGGGTGGGTTACATTGACAGAGTGGGGAAGTCTGCAGTTCACTGTGTGAGTAACTTTGCAGAAGAGGTCATTCTGCTCTTCTCTGGTTGGGTTACATTGACAGAGTGAGGTCAGTCTGCTCTTCCCTGGGTTTGTTACATTGACAGAGTTTGGTCAGTCTGCTCTTCCCTGGGTTTGTTACATTGACAGATTGGGGTCAGTCTTCTCTTTCCTGGGTGTGTTACATTGACAGATTGGGGTCAGTCTGCTTTCCCTGAGTGTGTTACATTGACAGAGTGGGGTCAGTCAGTTCTTCATTGGGTGTGTTAAATTTACAGTTTTGGGTCAGTCTGCTCTTCCCTGGGTGTGTTACATTGACAGAGTGGCGTCAGTCTGTTCTGCCCTGCGAGTGTTACAGTGACAGGGTGGTGTCAGTCTGCTCTCCCCTGGGTGTGTTACATTGACAGAGTGGGGGTCCGTCTGCTTTTCCCAGTGTGTGTTACATTGACAGAGTGTTGTCAGTCTGCTCTTCCCAGGACGTGTCACATTGACAGAGTGGGTCAGTCTGCTCTTTTATGGGTGGGTTACATTGACAGAATGAATTCAGTCTGCCCTTCCCTGCGTGTGTTGCATTGACAGAGTGGGGTCAGTCTGATCTTCCCTGGTTGTTTTACATTGACAGAGTGAGTTCAGTCTGCTCTTCCCTGGGTGTGTTACATTGACAGAGAGGGGTCAGTCTGCTCTTCCCTGGGTGTGTTACATTGACAGAGTGAAGTCAGTCTGCTCTTCCCTGGGTTTGTTACATTGACAGAGTGGGGTCAGTCTTCTCTTCCCTGGGTGTGTTACATTGACAGGTTGGGGTCAGTCTGCTCTTCCCTTAGTGTGTTACATTGACAGGGTGGGGAAATTCTGTACTTCCTTGCGTGTGTTAAATTGACAGTGTTGGGTCAGTCTGCTCTTCCCTGGGTGTGTTACATTGACAGAGTGGCGTCAATCTGCTCTTCCCTGGGTGGGTAACATTGACAGAGTGGGGTCAGTCTGCTCTTCCATGGGTGTGTTTCATTGACAGAGTGGGGTCAGTCTGCTCTTCCCTGCGTGTGTTACATTGACAGAGTGGGGTAAGTCTGCCCTTCACTGGGTGTGTTCCATTGACAGAGTGGGGTCAGTCTGTTCTTCCCTGGCTGTGTTACATTGACAGAGTGAGGTCAGTCTGCTCTTCCCAGGGCGTGTCACATTGACAGAGTGGGGTTAATCTGCTCTTCCCTGGGTGTGTAACATTGACAGAGTGTGGTCAGTCTGCTCTTCCCAGGGCGTGTCACATTGACAGAGTGGGGCCAGTCTGCTCTTTTATGGGTGTGTTACATTGACAGAGTGGGGTCAGTCTGCTCTTCCCTGGGGGGGTTACATTGACAGAGTGGAGTCAGTCTGTTCTTCCCTGGGTGTGTTACATTGACAGAGTGGGGTCAGTCTGCTCTTCCCTGGGTGTGTTACATTGACTGAGTGGGGTCAGTCTGTTCTTCCCTGGGTGTATTACATTGACAGAGTGGAGTCAGTCTGTTCTTCCCTGGGTGTGTTACATTGACAGAGTGGGGTCAGTCTGCTCTACCCTGTGTGTGTTACATTGACTGAGTGGGGTCAGTCTGTTCTTCCCTGGGTGTATTACATTGACAGAGTGGAGTCAGTCTGTTCTTCCCTGGGTGTGTTACATTGACAGAGTGGGTTCAGTCTGCTCTTCCCTGGGTGTGTTACATTGACAGAGTGGGGTCAGTCTGTTCTCCCAGGGTTTGTTACATTGACAGAGTGGGGTCAGTCTGCTCTTCCCTTGCTATGTTACAATGACAGAGTGGGGTCAGTGTGCACTTCCCTGTGTGTGTTACATTGACAGAGTGGGGGTCAGTCTGCTCTTCCCAGAGTGTGTTACATTGACAGAGTGTGGTCAGTCTGGTCTTCCCTGGCTGTGTTACATTGACAGAGTGGGGTCAGTCTGCTCTTCCCTGGGTGTTTTAAATTGACAGAGTGGGGTCAGTCTGTTCTTCCCTTGGTGTGTCACATTGATAGATTGGGGTCAGTCTACTCTTATATGTGTGGGTTACATTGACAGAGTGGGGTCAGTCTGCTCTCCCCTGGGTGTGTTACATTGACAGAGTGGGGTCAGTCTGCTCTTCCCTGGGTGTTTTAAATTGACAGAGTGGGGTCAGTCTGTTCTTCCCTTGGTGTGTTACATTGACAGAGTGGTATCTGTCTGCTCTTCCCTGGGTGTGTTACATTGACAGAGTGGGGTCAGTCTGTTCTCCCATTGTGTGTTACATTGACAGAGTGCGGTCAGTCTGCTCTTCCCTGGGTGTGTTACAATGACAGAGTGGTGTCAGTGTGCACATCACTGGGTGGGTTACATTGACAGAGTGGGGTAAGTCTGCAGTTCACTGTGTGAGTAATTTTGCAGAAGAGGACATTCTGCTCTTCTCTGGGTGGGTTACATTGAAAGAGTGATGTCAGTCTGCTCTACCCTGGGTTTGTTACATTGACAGAGTTTGGTCTGTCTGCTCTTCCCTGGGTGTGTTACATTGACAGAGTTGGGTCAGTGTGCTCTTCCCAGGGCGTGTCACATTGACAGAGTGGGGTCAGTCTGCTCTTCCCTCGGTTTGTTACTTTGACAGAGTGGGGTCAGTCTTCTCTTCCCTGTGCGTGTTACATTGACAGATTGGGGTCAGTCTGCTCTTCCCCAAGTTTGTTACATTGACACAGTGGAGTCAGTCTGCTCTTCCCTGGGTGTGTTACATTGACAGAGTGGGGTCAATCTGCTCTTCCCTGGGTGTGTTTCATTGACAGTGTGGGGTCAGTTTGCTCTTCCCTGGGTGTGTTACATTGACAGAGAGGGGTCAGTCTGCTCTTCCCTGGGTCTGTTACATTGACAGAGTGGGGTCAGTCTGCTCTTCCCTGGGTGTGTTCCATTGACAGATTGGGGTCAGTCTGTTCTCCCAGGGTTTGTTACATTGACAGAGTGGGGTCAGTCTGTTCTTCCCTGGGTGTGTTACATTGACAGAGTGAGGTCAGTCTTCTCTTCCCTGGGTGTGTTACATTGACAGATTGGGGTCAGTCTGCTCTTCCCCAAGTTGGTTACATTGACACAGTGGGGTCAGTCTGTTTTTCCCTGGGTGTGTTACATTGACAGATTGGGGTCAGTCTGCTCTTCCCTGGCTGTGTGACATTGACAGAGTGGGGTCAGTCTGCTCTTTTTTGGGTGGGTTACATTGACAGAGTGGGGTCAATCTGCTCTTCCCTGGGTGTGTTACATTGTCAGAGTGGGGTCAGTCTGCTCTTCCCTGGGTGAGTTACATTGACAGAGTGGGGTCAGTCTTCTCTTCCCTGGGTGTGTTACATTGACTGATTGGGGTCAGTCTGCTCTTCCTCACGTGTGTTACATTGACACTGTGGGGTCATTCTGCTCTTCCCTTGGTGTGTTACAATGACAGAGTGGGGTCAGTGCGCACTTCCCTGGGTGTGTTACATTGACAGAGTGGGGGTCAGTCTGCTCTTCCCAGGGTGTGTTGCATTGACAGAGTGTGGTCAGTCTGCTCTTCCCAGGGGGTGTCACATTGACAGAGTGGGGTCAGTCTGTTCTTTTATTTTTGGGTTACATTGACAGAGTGGGGTCAGTCTGTTCTCCCATTGTGTGTTACATTGACAGAGTGGGGTCAGTCTGCTCTTCCCTGGGTGTGTTACAATGACAGAGTGTGGTCAGTCTGCTCTTCCCAGGGCGTGTCACATTGACAGAGTGGTATCTGTCTGCTCTTCCCTGGGTGTGTTACATTGACAGAGTGGGGTCAGTCTGTTCTCCCATTGTGTGTTACATTGACAGAGTGCGGTCAGTCTGCTCTTCCCTGGGTGTGTTACAATGACAGAGTGGTGTCAGTGTGCACATCACTGGGTGGGTTACATTGACAGAGTGGGGTAAGTCTGCTCTTCCCTGGGTTTGTTACATTGACAGAGTTTGGTCAGTCTGCTCTTCCCTGGGTGTGTTACATTTACAGAGTTTGGTAAGTGTGCTCTTCCCAGGGCGTGTCACATTGACAGAGTGGGGTCAGTCTGCTCTTTTATGGGTGTGTTACATTGACAGAGTGAGGTTAGTCTGCACTTCCCAGGGCGTGTCACATTGACAGAGTGGGGTCAGTCTGCTCTTTTATGGGTGGGTTACATTGACAGAGTGGGGTCAGTCTGCTCTTCCCTGGGTGTGTAACATTGGCAGAGTGAGGTCAGTCTGCTCTTCCCTGGGTTTGTTACATTGACACAGTGGGGTCAGTCTGCTCTTCCCTGGGTGTGTTCCATTGACAGAGTGGGGTCAATCTGCTCTTCCCTGGGTGTGTTACATTGTCAGAGTGGGGTCAGTCTGCTCTTCCCTGGGTGAGTTACATTGACAGAGTGGGGTCAGTCTTCTCTTCCCTGGGTGTGTTACATTGACTGATTGGGGTCAGTCTGCTCTTCCTCACGTGTGTTACATTGACACTGTGGGGTCATTCTGCTCTTCCCTTGGTGTGTTACAATGACAGAGTGGGGTCAGTGCGCACTTCCCTGGGTGTGTTACATTGACAGAGTGGGGGTCAGTCTGCTCTTCCCAGGGTGTGTTGCATTGACAGAGTGTGGTCAGTCTGCTCTTCCCAGGGGGTGTCACATTGACAGAGTGGGGTCAGTCTGTTCTTTTATTTTTGGGTTACATTGACAGAGTGGGGTCAGTCTGTTCTCCCATTGTGTGTTACATTGACAGAGTGGGGTCAGTCTGCTCTTCCCTGGGTGTGTTACAATGACAGAGTGTGGTCAGTCTGCTCTTCCCAGGGCGTGTCACATTGACAGAGTGGTATCTGTCTGCTCTTCCCTGGGTGTGTTACATTGACAGAGTGGGGTCAGTCTGTTCTCCCATTGTGTGTTACATTGACAGAGTGCGGTCAGTCTGCTCTTCCCTGGGTGTGTTACAATGACAGAGTGGTGTCAGTGTGCACATCACTGGGTGGGTTACATTGACAGAGTGGGGTAAGTCTGCTCTTCCCTGGGTTTGTTACATTGACAGAGTTTGGTCAGTCTGCTCTTCCCTGGGTGTGTTACATTTACAGAGTTTGGTAAGTGTGCTCTTCCCAGGGCGTGTCACATTGACAGAGTGGGGTCAGTCTGCTCTTTTATGGGTGTGTTACATTGACAGAGTGAGGTTAGTCTGCACTTCCCAGGGCGTGTCACATTGACAGAGTGGGGTCAGTCTGCTCTTTTATGGGTGGGTTACATTGACAGAGTGGGGTCAGTCTGCTCTTCCCTGGGTGTGTAACATTGGCAGAGTGAGGTCAGTCTGCTCTTCCCTGGGTTTGTTACATTGACACAGTGGGGTCAGTCTGCTCTTCCCTGGGTGTGTTCCATTGACAGAGTGGGGTCAATCTGCTCTTCCCTGGGTGTGTTACATTGTCAGAGTGGGGTCAGTCTGCTCTTCCCTGGGTGAGTTACATTGACAGAGTGGGGTCAGTCTTCTCTTCCCTGGGTGTGTTACATTGACTGATTGGGGTCAGTCTGCTCTTCCTCACGTGTGTTACATTGACACTGTGGGGTCATTCTGCTCTTCCCTTGGTGTGTTACAATGACAGAGTGGGGTCAGTGCGCACTTCCCTGGGTGTGTTACATTGACAGAGTGGGGGTCAGTCTGCTCTTCCCTGGTTGTGTTACATTGACAGAGTGGGGTCAGTCTGCTCTTCCCTGGGTGTGTAACATTGGCAGAGTGAGGTCAGTCTGCTCTTCCCTGGGTTTGTTACATTGACACAGTGGGGTCAGTCTGCTCTTCCCTGCGTGTGTTACATTGAGAGATTGGGGTCAGTCTGCTCTTCCCTGGGTGTGTTACATTGACAGAGTGGGGTAAGACTGCAGTTGACTGTGTGAGTAATTTTGCAGAAGCGGTCATTCTGCTCTTCTCTGGGTGGGTTACATTGACAGAGTGAGGTCTGTCTGCTCTTCCCTGGGTGTGTTACAGTGACAGGGTGGGTTCAGTCTGCTCTTACCTGGGTGTGTTACATTGACAGAGTGAGGTCAGTCTGGTCTTCCCTGGGTGTGTTACATTGACAGAGTGAGGTCAGTCTGCTCTTCCCTGGTTGTGTTACATTGACAGATTGGGGTCAGTCTGCTCTTCCCTGAGTGTGTTACATTGACATAGTGGGGTCAGTCTGTTCTTCCTTGGGTGTGTTAAATTAACAGTGTTGGGTCAATCTGCTCTTCCCTGGGTGTGTTACATTGACAGAGTGGCGTCAGTCTGTTCTTCCCTAGGAGTTTTACAGTAACAGGGTGGTGTCAGTCTGCTCTCCCCTGGGTGTGTTACATTGACAGAGTGGGGTCAGTCTGCTCTTCCCTGGGTGTGTTAAATTGACAGATTGGGGTCAGTCTGTTCTTCCCTTGGTGTGTTACATTGACAGAGTGGTATCTGTCTGCTCTTCCCTGGGTGTGTTACTTTGACAGAGTGGGGTCAGTCTGTTCTCCCATTGTGTGTTACATTGACAGAGTGGGGTCAGTCTGCTCTTCCCTGGGTGTGTTACAATGACAGAGTGGGGTCAATGTGCACTTCACTGGGTGGGTTACATTGACAGAGTGGGGAAGTCTGCAGTTCACTGTGTGAGTAACTTTGCAGAAGATGTCATTCTGCTCTTCTCTGGGTGGGTTACATTGACAGAGTGAGGTCAGTCTTCTCTTCCCTGGGTGTGTTACATTGACAGATTGGGGTCAGTCTGCTCTTCCCCAAGTTGGTTACATTGACACAGTGGGGTCAGTCTGTTTTTCCCTGGGTGTGTTACATTGACAGATTGGGGTCAGTCTGCTCTTCCCTGGCTGTGTGACATTGACAGAGTGGGGTCAGTCTGCTCTTTTTTGGGTGGGTTACATTGACAGAGTGGGGTCAATCTGCTCTTCCCTGGGTGTGTTACATTGTCAGAGTGGGGTCAGTCTGCTCTTCCCTGGGTGAGTTACATTGACAGAGTGGGGTCAGTCTTCTCTTCCCTGGGTGTGTTACATTGACTGATTGGGGTCAGTCTGCTCTTCCTCAAGTGTGTTACATTGACACTGTGGGGTCATTCTGCTCTTCCCTTGGTGTGTTACAATGACAGAGTGGGGTCAGTGCGCACTTCCCTGGGTGTGTTACATTGACAGAGTGGGGGTCAGTCTGCTCTTCCCAGGGTGTGTTGCATTGACAGAGTGTGGTCAGTCTGCTCTTCCCAGGGGGTGTCACATTGACAGAGTGGGGTCAGTCTGTTCTTTTATTTTTGGGTTACATTGACAGAGTGGGGTCAGTCTGTTCTCCCATTGTGTGTTACATTGACAGAGTGGGGTCAGTCTGCTCTTCCCTGGGTGTGTTACAATGACAGAGTGTGGTCAGTCTGCTCTTCCCAGGGCGTGTCACATTGACAGAGTGGTATCTGTCTGCTCTTCCCTGGGTGTGTTACATTGACAGAGTGGGGTCAGTCTGTTCTCCCATTGTGTGTTACATTGACAGAGTGCGGTCAGTCTGCTCTTCCCTGGGTGTGTTACAATGACAGAGTGGTGTCAGTGTGCACATCACTGGGTGGGTTACATTGACAGAGTGGGGTAAGTCTGCTCTTCCCTGGGTTTGTTACATTGACAGAGTTTGGTCAGTCTGCTCTTCCCTGGGTGTGTTACATTTACAGAGTTTGGTCAGTGTGCTCTTCCCAGGGCGTGTCACATTGACAGAGTGGGGTCAGTCTGCTCTTTTATGGGTGTGTTACATTGACAGAGTGAGGTTAGTCTGCACTTCCCAGGGCGTGTCACATTGACAGAGTGGGGTCAGTCTGCTCTTTTATGGGTGGGTTACATTGACAGAGTGGGGTCAGTCTGCTCTTCCCTGGGTGTGTAACATTGGCAGAGTGAGGTCAGTCTGCTCTTCCCTGGGTTTGTTACATTGACACAGTGGGGTCAGTCTGCTCTTCCCTGCGTGTGTTACATTGAGAGATTGGGGTCAGTCTGCTCTTCCCTGGGTGTGTTACATTGACAGAGTGGGGTAAGACTGCAGTTGACTGTGTGAGTAATTTTGCAGAAGCGGTCATTCTGCTCTTCTCTGGGTGGGTTACATTGACAGAGTGAGGTCTGTCTGCTCTTCCCTGGGTGTGTTACAGTGACAGGGTGGGTTCAGTCTGCTCTTACCTGGGTGTGTTACATTGACAGAGTGAGGTCAGTCTGGTCTTCCCTGGGTGTGTTACATTGACAGAGTGAGGTCAGTCTGCTCTTCCCTGGTTGTGTTACATTGACAGATTGGGGTCAGTCTGCTCTTCCCTGAGTGTGTTACATTGACATAGTGGGGTCAGTCTGTTCTTCCTTGGGTGTGTTAAATTAACAGTGTTGGGTCAATCTGCTCTTCCCTGGGTGTGTTACATTGACAGAGTGGCGTCAGTCTGTTCTTCCCTAGGAGTTTTACAGTAACAGGGTGGTGTCAGTCTGCTCTCCCCTGGGTGTGTTACATTGACAGAGTGGGGTCAGTCTGCTCTTCCCTGGGTGTGTTAAATTGACAGAGTGGGGTCAGTCTGTTCTTCCCTTGGTGTGTTACATTGACAGAGTGGTATCTGTCTGCTCTTCCCTGGGTGTGTTACTTTGACAGAGTGGGGTCAGTCTGTTCTCCCATTGTGTGTTACATTGACAGAGTGGGGTCAGTCTGCTCTTCCCTGGGTGTGTTACAATGACAGAGTGGGGTCAATGTGCACTTCACTGGGTGGGTTACATTGACAGAGTGGGGAAGTCTGCAGTTCACTGTGTGAGTAACTTTGCAGAAGAGGTCATTCTGCTCTTCTCTGGGTGGGTTACATTGACAGAGTGAGGTCAGTCTGCTCTTCCCTGGGTTTGTTACATTGACAGAGTTTGGTCAGTCTGCTCTTCCCTGGGTTTGTTACATTGACAGATTGGGGTCAGTCTTCTCTTTCCTGGGTGTGTTCCATTGACAGATTGGGGTCAGTCTGCTTTCCCTGAGTGTGTTACATTGACAGAGTGGGGTCAGTCAGTTCTTCTTTGGGTGTGTTAAATTTACAGTTTTGGGTCAGTCTGCTCTTCCCTGGGTGTGTTACATTGACAGAGTGGCGTCAGTCTGTTCTGCACTGCGAGTGTTACAGTGACAGGGTGGTGTCAGTCTGCTCTCCCCTGGGTGTGTTACATTGACAGAGTGGGGGTCAGTCTGCTTTTCCCAGTGTGTGTTACATTGACAGAGTGTGGTCAGTCTGCTCTTCCCAGGACGTGTCACATTGACAGAGTGGGGTCAGTCTGCTCTTTTATGGGTGGGTTACATTGACAGAATGAATTCAGTCTGCCCTTCCCTGCGTGTGTTGCATTGACAGAGTGGGGTCAGTCTGCTCTTCCCTGGTTGTGTTACATTGACAGAGTGAGTTCAGTCTGCTCTTCCCTGGGTGTGTTACATTGACAGAGAGGGGTCAGTCTGCTCTTCCCTGGGTTTGTTACATTGACAGAGTGGGGTCAGTCTTCTCTTCCCTGGGTGTGTTACATTGACAGATTGGGGTCAGTCTGCTCTTCCCTGAGTGTGTTACATTGACAGGGTGGGGAAATTCTGTACTTCCTTGCGTGTGTTAAATTGACAGTGTTGGGTCAGTCTGCTCTTCCCTGGGTGTGTTACATTGACAGAGTGGCGTCAGTCTGTTCTTCCCTGGGAGTGTTACAGTGACAGGGTGGTGTCAGTCTGCTCTCCCCTGGGTGTGTTACATTGACAGAGTGGGGTCAGTCTGCTCTTCCCTGGGTGTGTTAAATTGACAGAGTGGGATCAGTCTGTTTTTCCCTTGGTGTGTTTCATTGACAGAGTGGTATCTGTCTGCTCTTCCCTGGGTGTGTTACATTGACAGAGTGGGTTCAGTCTGCTCTTCCCTGGGTGTGTTACAAAGACAGAGTGGGGTCAATGTGTACTTCACTGGGTGGGTTACATTGACAGAGTGGGGTAAGTCTGCAGTTCACTGTGTGAGTAACTTTGCAGAAGAGGTCATTCTGCTCTTCTCTGGGTGTGTTACATTGACAGAGTGAGGTCAGTCTGCTCTTCCCTGGGTTTGTTACATTGACAGAGTTTGGTCAGTCTGCTCTTCCCTGGGTGTGTTACATTGACACAGTTGGGTCAGTGTGCTCTTCCCAGGGCGTGTCACATTGACAGAGTGGGAACAGTCTGCTCTTTTATGGGTGGGTTACATTGACAGAGTGGGTTCAGTCTGCTCTTCCCTGGTTGTGTTACATTGACAGAGTGGGGTCAGTCTGATCTTCCCTGGTTGTGTTACATTGACAGACTGAGTTCAGTCTGCTCTTCCCTGGGTGTGTTACATTGACAGAGTGGGGTCAGTCTGCTCTTCCCTGGGTGTGTTACATTGACAGAGTGGGGTCAGTCTGCTCTTCCCTGGGTGTGTTACATTGACACAGTGGGGTCAGTCTGCTCTTCCCTGTGTGTGTTACATTGACAGAGTGGGGTCAATCTGCTCTTCCCTGGGTGGGTAACATTGACAGAGTGGAGTCAGTCTGCTCTTCCCTGGGTGTGTTTCATTGACAGAGTGGGGTCAGTTTGCTTTTCCCTGGGTGTGTTACATTGACAGAGTGGTGTCAGTCTGCTCTTCCCTGGGTGTGTTACATTGACAGAGTGGGGTCAGCCTGCCCTTCCCTGGGTGTGTTCCATTGACAGAGTGGTGTCAGTCTGTTCTCCCAGGGTTTGTTACATTGACAGAGTGGGGTCAGTCTGTTCTTCCCTGGGTGTGTTACATTGACAGAGTGAGGTCAGTCTGCTCTTCCCAGGGCGTGTCACATTGACAGAGTTGGGTCAATCTGCTCTTCCCTGGGTGGGTAACATTGACAGAGTATGGTCAGTCTGCTCTTCCCAGGGCGTGTCACATTGACAGAGTGGGGCCAGTCTGCTCTTTCATGGGTGGGTTACATTGACAGAGTGGGGTAAGTCTGCTATTCCCTGGGTGTGTTACATTGACAGAGTGGGGTCAGTCTGCTCTTCCCTGGGGGGGTTACATTGACAGAGTGGAGTCAGTCTGTTCTTCCCTGGGTGTGTTACATTGACAGAGTGGGGTCAGTCTGCTCTTCCCTGAGTGTGTTACATTGACAGAGTGATGTCAGTCTGTTCTTCCTTTGGTGTGTTAAATTGACAGTGTTGGGTCAGTCTGCTCTTCCCTGGGTGTGTTACATTGACAGAGTGGCGTCAGTCTGTTCTTCCCTGGGAGTGTTACAGTGACAGGGTGGTGTCAGTCTGCTCTCCCCTGGGTGTGTTACATTGACAGAGTGGTATCTGTCTGCTCTTCCCTGGGTGTGTTACAATGACAGAGTGGGGTCAGTGTGCACATCACTGGGTGGGTTACATTGACAGAGTGGGGTAAGTCTGCAGTTCACTGTGTGAGTAATTTTGCGGAAGAGGACATTTTGCTCTTCTCTGGGTGGGTTACATTGACAGAGTGAGGTCAGTCTGCTCTTCCCTGGGTTTGTTACATTGACAGAGTTTGGTCAGTCTGCTCTTCCCTGGGTGTGTTACATTGACAGAGTTGGGTCAGTGTGCTCTTCCCAGGGCGTGTCACATTGACAGAGTGGGGTCAGTCTGCTCTTTTATGGGTGTGTTACATTGACAGAGTGCGGTTAGTCTGCTCTTCCCAGGGCGTGTCACATTGACAGAGTGGGGTCAGTCTGCTCTTTTATGGGTGGGTTACATTGACAGAGTGGGGTCAGTCTGCTCTTCCCTGGGTGTGTAACATTGGCAGAGTGAGGTCAGTCTGCTCTTCCCTGGGTTTGTTACATTGACACAGAGGGGTCAGTCTGCTCTTCCCTGGGTGTGTTACATTGAGAGATTGGGGTTAGTCTGCTCTTCCCCAAGTTTGTTACATTGACAGAGTGGGGTCAGTCTGCACTTCCCTGGGTGTGTTACATTTACAGAGTGTGGTTTGTCATCTCTTCCCTGGGTGTGTTACATTGACAGAGTGGGGTAAGACTGCATTTGACTGTGTGAGTAATTTTGCAGAAGCGGTCATTCTGCTCTTCTCTGGGTGGGTTACATTGACAGAGTGAGTTCAGTCTGCTCTTCCCTGGGTGTGTTACATTGACAGAGTGGGGTCAGTCTGCTCTTCCCTGGGTGTGTTACATTGACAGAGTGAGGTCAGTCTGCTCTTCCCTGGGTGTGTTACATTGACAGAGTGGGGTCAGTCTGCTCTTCCCTGGGTGTGTTACATTGACAGAGTGAGGTCAGTCTGCTCTTCCCTGGGTTTGTTACATTGACAGATTGGGGTGAGTCTTCTCTTTCCTAAGTGTGTTACATTGACAGAGTGAGGTCAGTCTGTTCTTCCTTGGGTGTGTTAAATTGACAGTGTTGGGTCAGTCTGCTCTTCCCTGGGTGTGTTACATTGACAGAGTGGCGTCAGTCTGTCCTTCCCTGGGAGTTTTACAGTGACAGGGTGGTGTCAGTCTGCTCTCCCCTGGGTGTGTTACATTGACAGAGTGGGGTCAGTCTGCTCTTCCCTGGGTGTGTTACAATGACAGAGTGGTGTCAATGTGCACTTCACTGGGTGGGTTACATTGACAGAGTGGGGAAGTCTGCAGTTCACTGTGTGAGTAACTTTGCAGAAGAGGTCATTCTGCTCTTCTCTGGGTGGGTTACATTGACAGAGTGAGGTCAGTCTGCTCTTCCCTGGGTTTGTTACATTGACAGAGTTGGGTCAGTGTGCTCCTCCCAGGGCGTGTCACATTGACAGAGTGGGGACAGTCTGCTCTTTTTTGGGTGGGTTACATTGACAGAGTGGGGTCAGTCTGCTCTTCCCTGAGTGTGTTACATTGACAGAGTGGGGTCAGTCTGATCTTCCCTGGTTGTGTTACATTGACAGAGTGAGTTCAGTCTGCACTTCCTTGGGTGTGTTACATTGACAGAGTGGGGTCAGTCTGCTCTTCCCTGGGAGGGTTACATTGACAGAGTGGGGTCAGTCTTCTCTTCCCTGGGTGTGTTACATTGGCAGATTGGGGTCCGTCTGCTCTTCCCCAAGTTTGTTACATTGACACAGTGGGGTCAGTCTGCTCTTCCCTGGCTGTGTTACATTGACAGAGTGGGGTCAGTCTGCTCTTCCCTGGGTGTGTTACATTGACAGTGTGGGGTCAGTCTGCTCTTCCCTGGGTTTGTTACATTGACAGAGTGGGGTCAGTCTGCCCTTCCCTGGGTGTGTTACATTGACAGAGTGGGGGTCAGTCTGCTCTTCCCTGGGTTTGTTTCTTTGATAGGGTGGGGTCAGTGTGCACTTCCCTGGGTGTGTTACATTGACAGAGTGGGGTCAGTCTGCTCTTCCCTGGGTGTGTTACATTGACAGAGTGGGGTCAGTCTGCTCTTCCCTGTGTGTGTTACATTGACAGATTGGGGTCAGTCTGCACTTCCCTGGGTGTGTTACATTGACAGAGTGGGGTCAGTCTGCTCTTCCCTGGGTGTGTTACGTTGACAGAGTGGGGTCAGCCTGCTCTTCCCTGGGTGTGTTACAATGACAGAGTGGGGTCAGTCTGCACTTCCCTGGGTGTGTTACATTGACAGAGTGGGGTCAATCTGCTCTTCCCTGTGTGTGTTACATTGACAGAGTGGGGTCAGTCTGCTCTTCCCTGGGTGTGTTATATTGACAGAGTCGGGTCAGTCTGCACTTCCCTGGGTGTGTTACATTGACAGAGTGGGGTCAGTCTGCTCTTCCCTGGGTGTGTTACATTGACAGAGTGGGGTCAGTCTGCCCTTCCCTGGGTGTGTTACATTGACAGAGTGGGGGTCAGTCTGCTCTTCCCTGGGTTTGTTACTTTGACAGAGTGGGGTCAGTCTTCTCTTCCCTGGGTGTGTTACATTGACAGATTGGGGTCAGTGTGCACTTCCCTAGGTGGGTTACATTGACAGAGTTGGGTCAGTCTGCTCTTCAGTGCATGGGTCAGGTGACGGTTTACCTTTTTCATTGGGGCGGATGTCAAGGAGCATCTTAAACCGGAGAGGGATCGGGGGGGATTGGAGCAGTTTAGAGAGCGAGTACAGAAGGTAAGACAGCTCCGCTGAAAGCACGGTAGTTAATGCTGCCCCGATTAAAATATTGAAGATGGCAGAGGGGCAGATGAGCTGAGACAGGGTGGGAGCTGGGCGATATTGATGATGTGGAAGGACAGTGTGTGTATCTGATCACATTCTGTCAGTCTGACTAATAGCAGTCATTCCTGACACTGGATTCACTGAGGGGTGAAGGCTACATGAACAGAGTAGACTGTCCCTGTTATTCTGTTCCTGACTCTCCAGCTCCCACTCTGTTAGTGACCTCTCAGTCTCCCGGGAAATGGGCTTTTTCCCAATTGTGCCGGATTCCTGGCCTTCATCCTTGGCCGAGCTGAGAGTTGATGGTCTGAGGAATATCATTCCCAAATGACTCCTGTCCAAGATAATACCGATTAATGTGTCTGTGTATCCTCCATTAATCTGTAAACACCATTGCTCAGGGCTGGAGGGACATGGATTGATGACATTGAGGATGTTCTGAACCAGACCAAACTCCTCTGCCTTAAGGAAATGGTCTCGACCCCTTTTCCTGATTTCCTGAAGGGAAGTGTAAGGCGTTACAATGTGATTGGTCAAACTGCCAGGCTTGAATCAAAACACACTTTACTCCACATTATCGTTGGAACACAAACATAAGGAAGAAAGATTGGACAAACCGAACTCGATTGGAAACCTGAACCAAATGAACATTATTTAACTATAAACAGCAACTGTTCGGATATCGTAACATTCCATAAACCACACAATTCTGGTCTTTCTGCTATCGGGAGAATGGGGTGAAACTTGTAAAGATTCAGAAAAGATTTACAAGGATGTTTGCAGAGTCAGGATTTCTGACTGTTTTGAGGCTGGAGTTTATTTTATCCTTGTGTAGATTTGACACATTAACCCTCCCTCCCCACCACTACAGAAGCTGTTGGAACTGTTCAGTGTTTCCAGTGGCTTCTGTAATTATTTCAGGTTCCTGACTGGAGCAGTCTCTCACTTTTCGAACAAAACAAACCCATCCTTGTGCTGCAACCAATATTTCAATAAGAAATGGGAAGCAGCAGAGGGGAAAGCTTCTGAGATGCCGAGCAATGCTGCCCGGTTCCACACTGCAATTCACAGGAACCATCACCAGGAAAAGCAAGGAGCAATCTGACAGATCCGGTTTACCACAGAATGAAAGATTTATTTCCTCGATTTATCCCAGTGCCTTACCTTTAAAAGGCTGTTTACAAACCACAACACTGCAATGGCTGGGAATCGGACCCAGGTCAACTGCTTGGAAGACAGCTCTGCTCCCCACTATCCCACCATCACCCTCCTAACAGCTCCCTCCCCATTCCCAAACACACTTAACAAGGCCGTGATCATCACCAACTGGATTGGGGCTGAAATCCAAACAGACACATCCTCTGTCTGGAGACAGTTTAATGGGAGCTTTATTTTGTCTGGAACCCTGTGCTCCCTCTGCCCTGGGAGTGTTTGCTGGGAACACTGTCTAACCTCTGTGATATGGATCCTATGAAGATTGATGGGAGACAGTGTAAATGGAATTGTCAGGATCCAATTCCTTCACGTGGATGAGAGAAGGTGGGAAAAAATGATACCAGTGGGACTGAAGGGTCAGTAGCAGAATGAAGACACCATTGGCTCAGAGAGAGTAGACAGGAGAGAGGGTCATGAGGGTTTCAGACTGGAGGGAGCTACAGGCACATACAAGTTGGGAACTGTTTTCAGTAAAAGACAATTGATCCCAGGTCACTGCAGAGTGTAAGAATCTGATGCCTTTCCCTCACTATCCCCCTCCAATCCCTGGGAAGATCTGCTCCCACACCATGTTCCATCCCAACTGCTGACTGTGTTACATACATTAATACATTGGAGCTGGGCAGAGGTACTTTTAACCCTGGGATCTTGCTGTGTAACTTGCCTCCAAAATGCTCTTGCTCCCCCTTTCAACTAATCTTTTCCCTCTTTTATCCCGAGGAACCTTTGTTTGGAAAGCTGCAACGTGAAGATCCAAAATGTTCGAGTCCAGGAAAGAACAACCTCCAGAGGGGGAGCACGGGCCTGAGGCCTGAGGCCTGGTCGACAGGCTGCACCCCGTGGGGGCCCACAGTGAGTTGTGTGTTTATTTACCCCGAGGTTTAATCTCCTCTGGGGGACCCTGGGTTTTAGGGGCCTCTGGGTAACTGGCTCCTGTCAGATTGTGGCCCTGTCATTTTTAAAACAGGTTTGAAGCCTGGGGTTAAAGTTTGTCAATCCCCAGGATCTGAGAGGTAGGACTCTCTTAGGGTGGAATTAAAACCCAAATGCTGTGACCCTCTCTAAAGACTCCCTCTCTCACCCTTCTCTCTCACCCCTCTCTCTCTCACACCCCTCTCTCTCACCCTCCCTCTCTCATCCCGTCCCTCTTCCCCCTCCCACTCTCATCCCTCCTCTCTCACACTCTCCCTATCTCACCCCTCTCTCACAGCCCCTCCTGCTCTCACCCACGCTCTCTTGCACCCCCTATCTCTCTCACCCCCTTCTCTCTCACTGCCTCTCTCTCACACACCCCCTTTCTCTCTCACCTTGTTATCTCTCTCTCCCTCACTCTCTCTCACCCCCTCTCTCTCCACCCTGCTCTCTCACTCTCACCCCTCCCTCTGTCATCCCTCACCCTCTCTCCCCTTTACACCCTCTCTCTCCCCCGCCCTCTCCCTCATCCCCTCATGTCTCTCGCTCACTTTTTCTCTCTCTCATTCCCCTTCCCTCTCGCACTCTGTCTCACACTCCCACTCTCTTTCTCTCTCGCACCCTCTTTCTCTTGTTCACCCCCATTTCTCCATCTCTTTTGACCCCTTTCTTCCTCCCTCCTTCTTGCTCCCGCTCTGTCTCTCTCTAGCGCCCACTCTCTCATCCCATCTCCCTCACACCCCTCTAACTGTCTCATCTGTTCACTCGCTCTCTCTCTCTGTCTCTCTCTCTCTCAACCCATCATTCACTGTCTATCTCACCCTCTCTCTCACCTCTTTAACTCTCTCTCTCTCGCGTCCCATCTCTCTCATCCCTCTTTATCTTGCTGTCCCCCTTTCTCTCTCACCCTTTCTCTATCTCTCCTCCTTTCTCTCAATCCCTCTCTCTCACCCCCTCTCTCTCCCACTCTCTCTCCCACCTCCTCTCTCTCACCCCCTCACATTCACTCTTTCTCTGACCTTCTCTCTCTCTTTCTCTTCCCCCTCTCTCTTTCTCCCCCTCTCTCCTTTTCTCAGACCTCTCTCCCTTTCTCACCCCTCTCTCCCTCACCCCTTTCTCTCTTACCCCCTCTCTCTCAACCCCTCTCTCTCACCCTCTCTCTCTCACCCCCGCATCCCCCTCTCTCCCCCCTCTATCCCCCCTCTCTCCCCCGCTCTCTCACCCCCTCTCTCCCCCTCTCCTCCATCTCTCCCCCTCTCTGCCATCTCTCTACCCCCTCTCTGTGCCCTCTCTCTGCCCCCAATCCCACCCCCTCTCCCTCTCCCCCTCCCTCCTCCTCCCTCGCCCCCTCTCTCTCATCCTCTCTCCCCTCCTCTCTCGCCCCTCTGTCTCGCACCCCTCTCTCACCCCCCCTCTCTCTCTCACATTCTCTCTCTCTGTCTCACTCTTCTGCTCGCTCTCTTCCTCTTGCGGTCTCTCTCTCACTCTCTCACCCTCTTCTCACGTTCTCTCTCTCTCCCTGCCTCTCTCCCTCTCTCTTGCCTCCCGCTCTCTCTTATCTCACGGTCTCTCTCGTTCGCTCTCTCGCTCGTGCTCTCTCTCTCTCTGTCGCTCATGCTCTCTCTGTCTGTCACTCTCACTCTTGCTCTATCTCTCTCTGTCTGTCGCTCTCTCTCTCTCCATCTCTCTCTCTCAGTCCTCCCCCTCACCTCCTTTCTCTTGCAACCCATCTTTCTCAACCCCTCTCCCCGTCTCTCTCTAACCCTCTCTCTCTCTCTCACCCCCTCTTTCCCCAGTCTCTCTCTTAACCTCTCTCTCTCAAAACCTCTCTCACCCCCTCTCTCTCAACCTCTCTCTCCCCCCTCTCAACCCCCCTCTCTCAATTGCTCTCTCACCCCTCTCATTCTCACCCTCTCTCTCTTCCCCTCTCTCCCACCCTCTCTCTCTCACTCCCGTCGCTCTCTCTCTCAAGCCCCCCCTCTCTCTCTCACATCTATCTCCCTCTCACCCCCCTCTCTCACTCCCCTCTCTCTCTGTCACCCCTCTCTCTCCCACCCCAATCTCTTTCACATCCCCCTCTCTCTCTCACACACACACTCTCACACACCCTCGCTCTCTCACCCCCTCCCTCTCTCCCACCATCTCTCTGCCTCTTTCTCATCCCCTCTCTCTCCTTCTCGCTCTCTCTCTCTCACCTACTCTCTCTCTCCCACCTCCTCTCTGTCACTCACTCCCACCTCTCCCTCTCACCGCCCTCTCCCCCTCTCTCTCTCCCCCTCTATCTCACCTCCTCTCTCTCACCCCTCTCTCTCGCACCCCTCTCTCACCCCCCTCTCTCTCACATTCTCTCTCTCTGTCTCACTCGTCTGCTTGCTCTCTTCCTCTTGCGGTCTCTCTCTCACTTTCTCACCCGCTTCTCACGCTCTCTCTCTCTCTCCCTGCCTCGATCCCACTCTCTTGCCTCCCGCTCTCTCTTATCTCACGGTCTCTCTCGTTCGCTCTCTCTCACTCGTGCTCTCTCTCTGTCGCTCATGCTCTCTCTGTCTGTCACTCTCACTCTCTCTCTCCCTCTCTCTCAGTCCACCCTATCTCTCTCACCTCTTCGCTCTCACTCTTGCTCTATCGTTCTCTCTGTCTGTCACTCTCTCACCCCTCACTCTAACTCCCTCTCTCTCTCAGCCCCCCTCACCACCCCTTCTCTCGACACCCCTCAATCTCCAATCCCCTCACTCTCTCACGCCCCTCCGTCTCTCACCCCCCTCTCTCTCAATCCCTCGCTCTCTCTCACATCCAACTCTCTCTCACCCTTCTCTCTCAACCCCCCCTCTCTCTCCCCTCTCTCTTCCTCACCCCTCTCTCCCACCCCAATCTCTTTCACAACCCCCCTCTCTCTCACACACACTCTCACACCCTCGCTCTCTCACCCCCTCCCTCTCTCCCACCATCTCTCTGCCTCGTTCTCATCCCCTTACTCTCCTTCTCACTCCCTCTCTCTCTCCCACCCCCTCTCTCAACCCCCCCACTCTCTCATTCCCTCAGTCTCTCACCCCCTCTCTCTCAACCCCTTGCTCTCTAAACCCCCCCACTCTCACCCCCCTCTCTCTCACTCCCCCTCTCTCTCACCACCCCCTCTCTCAACCCCCCACACTCTCTCATTCCCTCAGTCTCTCACCCCCTCTCTCTCAACCCCTTGCTCTCTAAACCCCCCCACTCTCACCCCCCTCTCTCTCACTCCCCCTCTCTCTCACCACCCCCTCTCTCAACCCCCCACACTCTCTCATTCCCTCAGTCTCTCACCCCCTCTCTCTCAACCCCTTGCTCTCTAAACCCCCCCCACTCTCACCCCCCTCTCTCTCACTCCCCCTCTCTCTCACCACCCCCTCTCTCAACCCCCCACACTCTCTCATTCCCTCAGTCTCTCACCCCCTCTCTCTCAACCCCTTGCTCTCTAACCCCCCCTCCCTCTCCATCTCCCTCTGTCTCTCACACCCCCTCTCTCTCCATCCCATCTCACTCTCACACCCCACTCTCTCTCACACACCCCCCTCTCTCTCACCCCCACTCCCTCACCCCCTCTGTCTCACCCATCTCTCTCCCCCTTCCCGCTCTCTCCACTCTCTCGCTCCCCCCTCTCTCGCCCTCCCCTCTCTCTCACCCTCCCCTCTCTCTCGCCCTCCCCACTCTCTCTCCCTCCCCTCTCTCGCCCTCCCCTCTTTCGCCCTCCCCTCTCACTCGCCCACCCCTCACTGGCTCTCCCCTCTCTCTCCCTGCCCCCTCTCTCTCTCCCTCCCCTCACTGGCCCTCCCATCTCTCTCCGTCCCCCTCACTCTCCTTCCCCTCTCTTGCCCTCCCCTCCCTCTCACTCTCCCTCCCCTCTCAATCTCCCTCCCCTCTTACTCTCCCTCCCCCTCCACCCACCCAGCC
>NW_027309838.1:957500-989045 GCF_047496795.1 Chiloscyllium punctatum | reverse complement strand
TACAGCGTTACCGGGAAACAGACATCTCCACACACACGGAACACGACTGTGTGGTACAGAGTTCCTGGGAAACAGCCATCTCCGCACACACACACACACACACACGGAACACGACTGTGTGGTACAGCGTTCCTGGGAAACAGGCATCTCCGCGCGCACACACACACATACGGAACACGACTGTGTGGTACAGCGTTCCTGGAAAACAGACATCTCCGCGTACACACACACACACACGGAACACGACTGTGTGGTACAGCGTTACTGGGAAACAGACATCTCCACACACACGGAACACGACTGTGTGGTACAGCGTTCCTGGGAAACAGCCATCTCCGCACACACACACACGCACACACACACACGGAACATGACTGTGTGGTACAGCGTTCCTGGGAAACAGCCATCTCCACACACACCCACACACACACACACACACACGGAACACGACTGTGTGGTACAGCGTTCCTGGAAAACAGACATCTCCGCGTACACACACACACACACGGAACACGACTGTGTAGTACAGCGTTCCAGGGAAACAGCCATCTCCGCACACACACACACACACACACACACACACACACACGCACACACACATGGAACACGACTGTGTGGTACGGCGTTACTGGGAAACAGACATCTCCGCGCACACACACACACACACGGAACACGACTGTGTGGTACAGCGTACCTGGGAAACACCATCTCCACACACACACACGGAACACGACTGTGTGGTACAGTGTTCCTGGGAAACAGCCATCTTCGCACGCGCACACACACACATGGAGCACGACTGTGTGGTACAGCATTCCTGGGAAACAGCCATCTACGCACACGCACACACATACCCACGGAACACGACTGTGTGGTTCAGCATTCCTGGGAAACAGCCATCTCCGCACACACGGAACACGACTGTGTGGTACAGCGTTCCTGGGAAACAGCCATCTCCACACACACACACACATATACACGGAACTCGACTGTGTGGTACAGTGTTCCTGGGAAACAGCCATCTCCACACACACACACACACAAGCGCACGCAAACACGGAACACGACTGTGCGGTACAGCGTTCCTGGGAAACAGCCACCTTCGCAAACGCACACACACACGGAACACGACTGTGTGGTACAGCGTTCCTGGGAAACAGCCATCTCCGCACACGCACACGGAAAACGACTGTGTGGTACAGTGTTCCTGGGAAACAGCCATCTCCGCGCACACACACACACACACACGGAACATGACTGTGCGGTACAGCGTTCCTGGGAAACAGCCATCTCCACACACGCACACGGAAAACGACTGTGTGGTACAGCGTTCCTGGGAAACAGCCATCTCCACACACACACACGCACGCACACACACACACGGAACACGACTGTGTGGTACAGCGTTCCTGGGAAACAGCCATCTCCGCACACACACAGGGAACACGGAACACGACTGTGTGGTACAGCGTTCCTGGGAAACAGACATCTCCGCACACGCACACACATGGCACACGACTGTGTGGTACAGCGTTCCTGGGAAACAGCCATCTCCGCACACACACACACGGAACATGACTGTGTGGTACAACGTTCCTGGGAAATAGCCATCTCCGCACACGCACACACACACACACGGAACACGACTGTGTGGTACAGCGTTCCTGGGAAACAGCCATCTCCGCACACGCGGACACACATGGAACACGACTGTGTGGTACAGCATTCCTGGGAAACAGCCATCTCCGCACACACACAGGGAACATGGAACATGACTGTGTGGTACAGCGTTCCTGGGAAACAGACATCTCCGCACACGCACACACATGGAACACGACTGTGTTGTACAGCGTTCCTGGGAAACAGCCATCTCCGCACACGCACACACACACGGAACACGACTGTGTGGTACAGCGTTCCTGGAAAACAGACATCTCCGCACACACACACACACACACACACACACACACGGAACATGACTGTGTGGCACAGCGTTCCTGTGAAACAACCATCTCCACACACGCAGACCCACACACGGAACACGACTGTGTGGTACAGCGTTCCTGGGAAACAGCCATCTTCGCAAACGCACACACACACGGAACACGACTGTGTGGTACAGCGTTCCTGTGAAACAACCATCTCCGCACACGCAGACCCACACACGGAACACGACTGTGTGGTACAGCGTTCCTGGGAAACAGCCATCTCCACACACACACACGGAACACGACTGTGTGGTACAGCGTTCCTGGGAAACAGCCATCTCCACACACGCACACGGAAAACGACTGTGTGGTACAGTGTTCCTGGGAAACAGCCATCTCCACACACACACACACGGAACACGACTGTGTGGTACAGCGTTCCTGGGAAACAGCCATCTCCACACACGCACACGGAAAACGACTGTGTGGTACAGTGTTCCTGGGAAACAGCCATCTCCGTGCACACACACACACACACACACACACACACGGAACATGACTGTGCGGTACAGCGTTCCTGGGAAACAGCCATCTCCACACACGCACACGGAAAACGACTGTGTGGTACAGCGTTCCTGGGAAACAGCCATCTCCACACACACACACGCACGCACACACACACACGGAACACGACTGTGTGGTACAACGTTCCTGGGAAATAGCCATCTCCGCACACGCACACACACACACGGAACACGACTGTGTGGTATAGCGTTCCTGGGAATCAGCCATCTCCGCACACGCGGACACACACGGAACACGACTGTGTGGTACAGCATTCCTGGGAAACAGTCATCTCCGCACACACACAGGGAACATGGAACACGACTGTGTGGTACAGCGTTCCTGGGAAACAGACATCTCCGCACACGCACACACATGGAACACGACTGTGTTGTACAGCGTTCCTGGGAAACAGCCATCTCCGCACACGCACACACACACGGAACACGACTGTGTGGTACAGCGTTCCTGTGAAACAACCATCTCCGCACACGCAGACCCACACACGGAACACGACTGTGTGGTACAGCATTCCTGGGAAACAGCAATCTCCCCACACACACACAGAACACGACTGTGTGGTACAGCGTTCCTGGGAAACAGACATCTCCACACACACACGGAACACGACTGTGTGGTACAGCGTTCCTGGGAAACAGCCATATCCGCGCACACACACACACGCACACACACACGGAACATGACTGTGTGGTACAGTGTTCCTGGGAAACAGCCATCTCCACACACGCACACACACATGGAACACGACAGTGTTGTACAGCGTTACTGGGAAACAGACATCTCCACACACGCACACACACATGGAACACGACTGTGTGGAACAGGGTTACTGGGAAACAGACATCTCCGCACACGCACACGCACACACACGGAACACGACTGTGTGGTACAGTGTTCCTGGAAAACAGACATCTCCGCGTACACACACACACACGGAACACAACTGTGTGGTACAGCGTTACTGGGAAACAGACATCTCCGCACACGCACAGACACACACGGAACACGACTGTGTGGTACAGCATTACTGGGAAACAGACATCTCCACACACACACACACACACACACACGGAACACGACTGTGTGGTACAGCGTTCCTGGGAAACAGCCAACTCCACGCACACACACACACACACGCACACACACACGGAACATGACTGTGTGGTACAGTGTTCCTGGGAAACAGCCATCTCCACACACGCACACACATATGGAACACGACTGTGTTGTACAGCGTTACTAGGAAACAGACATCTCCACACACGCACACACACGGAACACGACTGTGTGGTACAGCGTTCCAGGGAAACATACACCTCCACGCACACACACACACACACGGAACATGACTGTGTGGTACAGCGTTCCTGGGAAACAGCCATCTCCACACACGCACACGGAAAACGACTGTGTGGTACAGTGTTCCTGGGAAACAGCCATCTCCACACACACACACACACACACACACGCACACACACACGGAACATGACTGTGTGGTACAGCGTTCCTGGGAAACAGCCATCTCCACACACACACACGGAACACGACTGTGTGGTACAGCGTTCCTGGGAAACAGCCATCTCCACACACGCACACGGAAAACGACTGTGTGGTACAGTGCTCCTGGGAAACAGCCATCTCCACACACACACACACACACACGCACACACACACGGAACATGACTGTGCGGTACAGCGTTCCTGGGAAACAGCCATCTCCACACACACACACACACACACACACGCACACACACACGGAACATGACTGTGTGGTACAGCGTTCCTGGGAAACAGTCATCTCCACACACACACACGGAACACGACTGTGTGGTACAGCGTTCCTGGGAAACAGCCATCTCCGCACACACACAGAGAACACGGAACACGACTGTGTGGTACAGCGTTTCTGGGAAACAGACATCTCCGCACACGCACACACATGGCACACGACTGTGTTGTACAGCGTTCCTGGGAAACAGACATCTCCGCACACGCACACACATGGTACACGACTGTGTGGTACAGCATTCCTGGGAAACAGCCATCTCCGCACACACACAGGGAACATGGAACACGACTGTGTGGTACAGCGTTCCTGGGAAATAGACATCTCCGCACACGCACACACATGGAACACGACTGTGTTGTACAGCGTTCCAGGGAAACAGCCATCTCCGCACACGCACACACACACGGAACACGACTGTGTGGTACAGCGTTCCTGGAAAACAGACATCTCCGCACAGACACACACACACGCACACACACGGAACACGACTGTGTGGCACAGCGTTCCTGTGAAACAACCATCTCCGCACACACAGACCCACACACGGAACACGACTGTGTGGTACAGCGTTCCTGGGAAACAGCCATATCCGCGAACACACACACACGCACACACACACGGAACATGACTGTGTGGTACAGTGTTCCTGGGAAACAGCCATCTCCACACACACACACGGAACACGACTGTGTGGTACAGTGTTCCTGGGAAACAGCCATCTCCACACACACACACACACATGGAACACGACTGTGTGGTACTGCGTTCCTGGGAAATAGACATCTCCACACACGCACACACACACGGAACACGACTGTGTGGTACAGCGTTACTGGGAAACAGACATATCCGCACACGCACACACATGGTACACGACTGTGTGGTACAACGTTCCTGGGAAATAGCCATCTCCGCACACGCACACACACACACACACACACGGAACACGACTGTGTGGTACAGCATTCCTGGGAAACAGCCATCTCCGCACACACACAGGGAACATGGAACACGACTGTGTGGTACAGCGTTCCTGGGAAACAGACATCTCCGCACACGCACACACATGGAACACGACTGTGTTGTACAGCGTTCCTGGGAAACAGCCATCTCCGCACACGCACACACACACGGAACACGACTGTGTGGTACAGCGTTCCTGGAAAACAGACATCTCCGCACACGCAGACCCACACACGGAACACGACTGTGTGGTACAGCGTTCCTGGGAAACAGCCATATCCGCACACACACACACACGCACACACACACGGAACATGACTGTGTGGTACAGTGTTCCTGGGAAACAGCCATCTCCGCACACACACACGGAACACGACTGTGTGGTACAGCGTTCCTGGGAAACAGACATCTCCACACACACACGGAACACGACTGTGTGGTACAGTTTTCCTGGGAAACAGCCATATCCGCGCACACACACACACGCACACACACACAGAACATGACTGTGTGGTACAGTGTTCCTGGGAAACAGCCATCTCCACACACGCACACACACATGGAACACGACAGTGTTGTACAGCGTTACTGGGAAACAGACATCTCCACACACGCACACACACATGGAACACGACTGTGTGGTACAGCGTTACTGGGAAACAGACATCTCCGCGCACACACACACACACGCACACACACACGGAACATGACTGTGTGGTACAGTGTTCCTGGAAAACAGACATCTCCACACACACACACACACACACACACGGAACACGACTGTGTGGTACAGCGTTCTTGGGAAACAGCCATCTCCGCACACACACACACACACACACGGAACACGACTGTGTGGTACAGCATTACTGGGAAACAGACATCTCCACACACACACACACACACACACACGGAACACGACTGTGTGGTACAGCGTTCTTGGGAAACAGCCAACTCCGCGCACACACACACACACGCACACACACACGGAACATGACTGTGTGGTACAGTGTTCCTGGGAAACAGCCATCTCCACACACGCACACACATATGGAACACGACTGTGTTGTACAGCGTTACTGGGAAACAGACATCTCCACACACGCACACACACGGAACACGACTGTGTGGTACAGTGTTCCTGGGAAACAGACATCTCCGCGTACACACACACACACGGAACACCACTGTGTGGTACAGCGTTCCTGGGAAACAGCCATCTCCGCACACACGCACACACACGGAACACGACTGTGTGGTACAGTGTTCCTGGGAAACAGACATCTCCGCGTACACACACACACACATGGAACACGACTGTGTGGTACAGCGTTCCTGGGAAACAGCCATCTCCGCACACACGCACACACACGGAACACGACTGTGTGGTACAGTGTTCCTGGGAAACAGACATCTCCGCGTACACACACACACACGGAACACCACTGTGTGGTACAGCGTTCCAGGGAAACATACACCTCCACGCACACACACACACACACGGAACATGACTGTGTGGTACAGCGTTCCTGGGAAACAGCCATCTCCACACACACACACGTAACACGACTGTGTGGTACAGCGTTCCTGGGAAACAGCCATCTCCACACACACACACACACACACACACACACACACACGGAACATGACTGTGCGGTACAGCGTTCCTGGGAAACAGCCATCTCCACACACACACACGCACATGCACACGGAACATGACTGTGTGGTACAGCGTTCCTGGGAAACAGCCATCTCCACACACACACACGGAACACGACTGTGTGGTACAGCATTCCTGGGAAACAGCCATCTCCGCACACACACAGGGAACACGGAACACGACTGTGTGGTACAGCGTTCCTGGGAAACAGACATCTCCGCACACGCACACACATGGCACACGACTGTGTTGTACAGCGTTCCTGGGAAACAGCCATCTCCGCACACGCACACACACACGGAACACGACTGTGTGGTACAGCGTTCCTGGAAAACAGACATCTCCGCACACACACACACACACGGAACACGACTGTGTGGCACAGCGTTCCTGTGAAACAACCATCTCCGCACACACAGACCCACACACGGAACACGACTGTGTGGTACAGCGTTCCTGGGAAACAGCCATATCCGCGCACACACACACACGCACACACACACGGAACATGACTGTGTGGTACAGTGTTCCTGGGAAACAGCCATCTCCACACACACACACGGAACACGACTGTGTGGTACAGCATTCCTGGGAAACAGCCATCTCCACACACACACACACACACATGGAACACGACAGTGTGGTACAGTGTTACTGGGAAACAGACATCTCCGCACACACACACGCACACACACGGAACACGACTGTGTGGTACAGCGTTCCTGGAAAACAGACATCTCCGCGTACACACACACACACGGAACACGACTGTGTGGTACAGCGTTACTGGGAAACAGACATCTCCACACACACACACACACACACACACACACACGGAACACGACTGTGTGGTACAGCGTTCCTGGGAAACAGCCATCTCCGCGCACACACACACACACGCACACACACACGGAACATGACTGTGTGGTACAGTGTTACTGGGAAACAGCCATCTCCACACACGCACACACACACGGAACATGACTCTGTGGTACAGCGTTCCTGGGAAACAACCATCTCCGCGCACACACACACACGGAACACGACTGTGTGGTACAGCATTCCTGGGAAACAGCCATCTCCACACACACACACGGAATACGACTGTGTGGTACAGCATTCCTGGGAAACAGCCATCTCTGCACACGCACACACACATACGGAACACGACTGTGTGGTACAACGTTCCTGGGAAACAGCCAGCTCCGCACACGCACACACACACACACGGAACACGACTGTGTGGTACAGTGTTCCTGGGAAACAGCCATCTCCGCACACGCACACACACACACACACGGAACACGACTGTGTGGTACAGCGTTCCTGGGAAACAGCCATCTCCGCACACACACAGGGAACATGGAACACGACTGTGTGGTACAGCGTTCCTGGGAAACAGACATCTCCGCACACGCACACACATGGAACACGACTGTGTTGTACAGCGTGCCTGGGAAACAGACATCTCGGCACACGCACACACACACACGGAACACGACTGTGTGGTACAGCGTTCCTGGGAAACTGACATCTCCGCACACGCACACACACACGGAACACGATTGTGTTGTACAGCGTTCCTGGGAAACAGACATCTCCGCACACACACACACACATGGAACACGACTGTGTGGTACAGCGTTCCTGGGAAACAGCCATCTCCGCGCACATACACACACACACACGGAACACGACTGTGTGGTACAGCGTTCCAGGGAAACATACACCTCCACGCGCACACACACACACACGGAACATGACTGTGTGGTACAGCGTTCCTGGGAAACAGTCATCTCCATACACACACACACAGAACACGACTGTGTGGTACAGCGCTCCTGGGAAACAGACATCTCCACACACACACGGAACACGACTGTGTGGTACAGCGTTCCTGGGAAACCGCCATATCCGCACACACACACACACGGAACATGACTGTGTGGTACAGTGTTCCTGGGAAACAGCCATCTCCACACACGCACACACACATGGAACACGACAGTGTTGTACAGCGTTACTGGGAAACAGACATCTCCACACACGCACACACACATGGAACACGACTGTGTGGTACAGCGTTACTGGGAAACAGACATCTCCGCACACACACACGCACACACACGGAACACGACTGTGTGGCAAAGCGTTCCTGGGAAACAGCCAACTCCGCGCACACACACACACACGCACACACACACGGAACATGACTGTGTGGTACAGTGTTCCTGGGAAACAGCCATCTCCACACACGCACACACATATGGAACACGACTGTGTTGTACAGCGTTACTGGGAAACAGACATCTCCGCGTACACACACACACACACACATGGAACACGACTGTGTGGTACAGCGTTCCTGGGAAACAGACATCTCCACACACACACACACACACACATGGAACACGACTGTGTGGTACAGCGTTCCTGGGAAACAGCCATCTCCGCACACACGCACACACACGGAACACGACTGTGTGGTACAGCGTTCCTGGGAAACAGACATCTCCGCGTACACACACACACACGGAACACGACTGTGTGGTACAGCGTTCCTGGAAAACAGACATCTCCACACACACACACGGAACACGACTGTGTGGTACAGCGTTCCTGGGAAACAGCCATCTCCACACACACACACGGAACACGACTGTGTGGTACAGCGTTCCTGGGAAACAGCCATCTCTGCACACGCACACACACATACGGAACACGACTGTGTGGTACAACGTTCCTGGGAAACAGCCATCTCTGCACACGCACACACACATACGGAACACGACTGTGTGGTACAACGTTCCTGGGAAACAGCCAGCTCCGCACACGCACACACACACACACACGGAACACGACTGTGTGGTACAGCGTTCCTGGCAAACAGACATCTCCGCACACGCACACACATGGAACACGACTGTGTTGTACAGCGTGCCTGGGAAACAGACATCTCGGCACGCACACACACACACGGAACACGACTGTGTGGTACAGCGTTCCTGGGAAACTGACATCTCCGCACACGCACACACGGAACACGACTGTGTGGTACAGCGTTCCTGGGAAACAGACATCTCCGCACACGCACATGCACACACACACACACACGGAACACGATTGTGTTGTACAGCGTTCCTGGGAAACAGACATCTCCGCACACGCACATGCACACACACACACACACGGAACACGATTGTTTTGTACAGCGTTCCTGGGAAACAGACATCTCCGCACACGCACATGCACACACACACACACACATGGAACACGACTGTGTGGTACAGCGTTCCTGGGAAACAGCCATCTCCGCGCGCACACACACACACACACACGGAACACGACTGTGTGGTACAGCGTTCCAGGGAAACATACACCTCCACGCACACACACACACACGGAACATGACTGTGTGGTACAGCATTCGTGGGAAACAGCCATCTCCACACACACACACACACGGAACACGACTGTGTGGAACAACGTTCCTGGGAAACAGCCATCTCCGCACACGCACACACACACACACGGAACACGACTGTGTGGTACAGCATTCCTGGGAAACAGCCATCTCCGCACACACACAGGGAACATGGAACACGACTGTGTGGTACAGCGTTCCTGGGAAACAGACATCTCCGCACACGCACACACATGGAACACGACTGTGTTGTACAGTGTTCCTGGGAAACAGCCATCTCCGCACACGCACACACACACGGAACACGACTGTGTGGTACAGCGTTCCTGGAAAACAGACATCTCCGCACACACACACACACACATGCACACACACGGAACACGACTGTGTGGCACAGCGTTCCTGTGAAACAACCATCTCCACACACACAGACCCACACACGGAACACGACTGTGTGGTACAGCGTTCCTGGGAAACAGCCATATCCGCGCAAACACACACACGCACACACACACGGAACACGACTGTGTGGTACAGTGTTCCTGGGAAACAGCCATCTCCACACACACACACGGAACACGACTGTGTGGTACAGTGTTCCTGGGAAACAGCCATCTCCACACACACACACACACATGGAACACGACTGTGTGGTACAGCGTTACTGGGAAACAGACATCTCCACACACGCACACACACACGGAACAGGACTGTGTGGTACAGCGTTACTGGGAAACAGACATCTCCGCACACACACACACACGGAACACGACTGTGTGGTAGAGCGTTACTGGGAAACAGACATCTCCACACACACACACACACGCACACACACACGGAACATGACTGTGTGGTACAGTGTTCCTGGGAAACAGCCATCTCCACACACGCACACACACATGGAACACGACTGTGTTGTACAGCGTTACTGGGAAACAGACATCTCCACACACACACGCACACACACGCGGAACATGACTCTGTGGTACAGCGTTCCTGGGAAACAGCCATCTCCGCGCACACACACACACGGAACACGACTGTGTGGTACAGTGTTCCTGGGAAACAGCCATCTCCACACACACACACGGAACACGACTGTGTGGTACAGCGTTCCTGGGAAACAGCCATCTCCACACACACACACGGAACACGACTGTGTGGTACAGCGTTCCTGGGAAACAGCCATCTCTGCACACGCACACACACATACGGAACACGACTGTGTGGTACAACGTTCCTGGGAAACAGCCAGCTCCGCACACGCACACACAAACACACACGGAACACGACTGTGTGGTACAGCGTTCCTGGGAAACAGCCATCTCCGCACACGCACACACACACACACGGAACACGACTGTGTGGTACAGCGTTCCTGGCAAACAGACATCTCCGCACACGCACACACATGGAACACGACTGTGTGGTACAGCGTTCCTGGGAAACAGCCATCTCCACACACACACACACACACACGGAACACGACTGTGTGGTACAGCGTTCCTGGGAAACAGCCATCTCCGCGCGCGCACACACGTAACACGACTGTGTGGTACAGCGTTCCTCGGAAACAGACATCTCCACATACACACACACACACACGGAACACGACTGTTTGGTACAGCGTTCCTGGGAAACAGCCATCTCTGCGCGCGCACACACGTAAAACGACTGTGTGGTACAGCGTTCCAGGGAAACAGCCATCTCCACACACGCACATGCACACGCACACACACACACGGAACACGAATGTGTGGTACAGCGTTCCAGGGAAACAGCCATCTCCACACACACACACGGAATACGACTGTGTGGTACAGCGTTCCTGGGAAACAGCCATCTCCACACACACACACACGCACACACACACATGGAACACAACGGTGTGGTACAATGTTCCTGGGAAACAGCCATCTCCGCACATGCACACACATGGAACACGACTGTGTGGTACAGCGTTCCTGGGAAACAGCCATCTCCACACACACACACACACACACGGAACACGACTGTGTGGTACAGCGTTCCTGGGAAACAGCCATCTCCGCGCGCGCACACACGTAACACGACTGTGTGGTACAGCGTTCCTCGGAAACAGACATCTCCACATACACACACACACACACGGAACACGACTGTTTGGTACAGCGTTCCTGGGAAACAGCCATCTCTGCGCGCGCACACACGTAAAACGACTGTGTGGTACAGCGTTCCAGGGAAACAGCCATCTCCACACACGCACATGCACACGCACACACACACACGGAACACGAATGTGTGGTACAGCGTTCCAGGGAAACAGCCATCTCCACACACACACACGGAATACGACTGTGTGGTACAGCGTTCCTGGGAAACAGCCATCTCCACACACACACACACGCACACACACACATGGAACACAACGGTGTGGTACAATGTTCCTGGGAAACAGCCATCTCCGCACACGCACACACACGGAACACGACTGTGTGGTACAGCATTCCTGGGAAACAGCCATCTCCACACACACACATACACACACACACACGGAACACGACTGTGTGGTACAGCGCTCCTGGGAAACAGCCATCTCCACACTTGCACACGGAGAACAACTGTGTGGTACAGTGTTCCTGGGAAACAGCCATCTCCACACACACACTCGGAACACGACTGTGTGGTACAGCGTTCCTGGGAAACAGCCATCTCTGCACACGCACACACACATACGGAACACGACTGTGTGGTACAACGTTCCTGGGAAACAGCCATCTCCGCACACGCACACACACACACACACGGAACACGACTCTGTGGTACAGCGTTCCTGGGAAACAGCCATCTCCGCACACACACAGGGAACATGGAACACGACTGTGTGGTACAGCGTTCCTGGGAAACAGACATCTCCGCACACGCACACACATGGAACACGACTGTGTTGTACAGCGTGCCTGGGAAACAGACATCTCGGCACACGCACACACACACGGAACACGACTGTGTGGTACAGCGTTCCTCGGAAACAGACATCTCCACATACACACACACACACACGGAACACGACTGTTTGGTACAGCGTTCCTGGGAAACTGCCATCTCTGCGCGCGCACACACGTAAAACGACTGTGTGGTACAGCGTTCCAGGGAAACAGCCATCTCCACACACGCACATGCACACGCACACACACACACGGAACACGAATGTGTGGTACAGCGTTCCAGGGAAACAGCCATCTCCACACACACACACGGAATACGACTGTGTGGTACAGCGTTCCTGGGAAACAGCCATCTCCACACACACACACACGCACACACACACATGGAACACAAAGGTGTGGTACAATGTTCCTGGGAAACAGCCATCTCCGCACACGCACACACACGGAACACGACTGTGTGGTACAGCATTCCTGGGAAACAGCCATCTCCACACACACACATACACACACACACACGGAACACGACTGTGTGGTACAGCGCTCCTGGGAAACAGCCATCTCCACACACGCACACGGAAAACAACTGTGTGGTACAGTGTTCCTGGGAAACAGCCATCTCCACACACACACTCGGAACACGACTGTGTGGTACAGCGTTCCTGGGAAACAGCCATCTCTGCACACGCACACACACATACGGAACACGACTGTGTGGTACAACGTTCCTGGGAAACAGCCATCTCCGCACACGCACACACACACACACACACACGGAACACGACTCTGTGGTACAGCGTTCCTGGGAAACAGCCATCTCCGCACACACACAGGGAACATGGAACACGACTGTGTGGTACAGCGTTCCTGGGAAACAGACATCTCCGCACACGCACACACATGGAACACGACTGTGTTGTACAGCGTGCCTGGGAAACAGACATCTCGGCACACGCACACACACACGGAACACGACTGTGTGGTACAGCGTTCCTGGGAAACAGACATCTCCGCACACACACACACGGAACACGACTGTGTGGTACAGCGTTCCTGGGAAACAGCCATCTCCGCGCGCACACACACACACACACGGAACACGACTGTGTGGTACAGCGTTCCAGGGAAACATACACCTCCACGCACACACACACACGGAACATGACTGTGTGGTACAGCGTTCCTGGGAAACAGTCATCTCCATACACACACACACAGAACACGACTGTGTGGTACAGCGTTCCTGGGAAACAGCCATCTCCACACACACACACGGAACACGACTGTGTGGTACAGCGTTCCTGGGAAACAGACATCTCCGCACACGCACACACACGGCACACGACTGTGTTGTACAGCGTTCCTGGGAAACAGACATCTCCGCACACACACACACACACCCATGGAACACGACTGTGTGGTACAGCATTCCTGGGCAACAGACAACTCCGCACAAGCCCACGGAACACGACTGTGTGGTACAGCGTTACTGGGAAACAGACATCTCTGCACACACACACACACACACATGGAACACGACTGTGTGGTACAGCGTTCCTGGAAAACAGACATCTCCGCGCACACACACACTCATGGAACATGACTGTGTGGTACAGCGTTCCTGGGAAACAGACAACTCCGCACAAGCCCACGGAACACGACTGTGTGGTACAGCGTTACTGGGAAACAGACATCTCCGCGCACGCACACACACACACACTCACACATGCACACGCATGGAACACGACTGTGTGGTACAGTGTTCCTGGGAAACAGCCATCTTCGCACATGCACACACACATACAGAACACGACTGTGTGGTACAGTGTTCCTGGGAAACAGCCATCTTCGCACACACACACACACACATGGAACACGACTGTGTGGTACAGCGTTCCTGGGAAACAGCCATCTCCGCACACACGCACACACATGGAACACGACTGTGCGGTACAGCGTTCCAGGGATACAGACATCTCCGCACACACACACACACACACACACACGCACACACACACACACATGGAACACGACTGTGTGGTACAGCGTTCCTGGAAAAATACATCTCCACGCACACACACACACACACGGAACATGACTGTGTGGTACAGCGTTCCTGGGAAACAGTCATCTCCACACACACACACGGAACACAACTGTGTGGTACAGCGTTCCTGGGAAACAGCCATCTCCACACACACACACACACACACACACACGGAACACGACTGTGTGGTACAGCGTTCCTGGGAAACAACCATCTTCGCGCACACCCACACACGGAACACAACTGTGTTGTACAGCATTCCTGGGAAACAGACATCTCCACACACACACACACACACACATGGAACATGACTGTGTGGTACAGCGTTCCTGGGAAACAGACATCTCCGCACACACACACACGGAACACGACTGTGTGGTACAGCGTTACTGGGAAACAGACATCTCCATACACACACACACGCAAACACACGGAACACGACTGTGTGATACAGCGTTCCAGGGAAACAGCCATGTCCACACACACACACGCACACGCACACACACACACACAGAACACGACTGTGCGGCAGAGAGTTACTGGGAAACAGACATCTCCGCACACACACACACACACACACACACACATGGAACACGACTGTGTGGTACAGTGTTCCTGGGAAACAGCCATCTTCACACACACACACACACACAAGCACACACACACATGGAACACGACTGTGTGGTACAGCGTTCCTGGGAAACAGCCATCTCCACACACACACGGAACACGACGGTGTGGTACAGCGTTCCTGGGAAACTGACATCTCCGCACACGCACATGCACACACACACACACACGGAACACGATTGTGTTGTACAGCGTTCCTGGGAAACAGACATCTCCGCACACACACACACACACATGGAACACGACTGTGTGGTACAGCGTTCCTGGGAAACAGCCATCTCCGCGCGCACACACACACACACACACGGAACACGACTGTGTGGTACAGCGTTCCAGGGAAACATACACCTCCACGCACACACACACACACGGAACATGACTGTGTGGTACAGCATTCGTGGGAAACAGCCATCTCCACACACACACACACACGGAACACGACTGTGTGGAACAACGTTCCTGGGAAACAGCCATCTCCGCACACGCACACACACACACACGGAACACGACTGTGTGGTACAGCATTCCTGGGAAACAGCCATCTCCGCACACACACAGGGAACATGGAACACGACTGTGTGGTACAGCGTTCCTGGGAAACAGACATCTCCGCACACGCACACACATGGAACACGACTGTGTTGTACAGCGTTCCTGGGAAACAGCCATCTCCGCACACGCACACACACACGGAACACGACTGTGTGGTACAGCGTTCCTGGAAAACAGACATCTCCGCACACACACACACACACGCACACACACGGAACACGACTGTGTGGCACAGCGTTCCTGTGAAACAACCATCTCCACACACACAGACCCACACACGGAACACGACTGTGTGGTACAGCGTTCCTGGGAAACAGCCATATCCGCGCAAACACACACACGCACACACACACGGAACACGACTGTGTGGTACAGTGTTCCTGGGAAACAGCCATCTCCACACACACACACAGAACACGACTGTGTGGTACAGTGTTCCTGGGAAACAGCCATCTCCACACACACACACACACATGGAACACGACTGTGTGGTACAGCGTTACTGGGAAACAGACATCTCCACACACACACACACACATGGAACAGGACTGTGTGGTACAGCTTTACTGGGAAACAGACATCTCCGCACACACACACGCACACACACGGAACACGACTGTGTGGTACAGCGTTCCTGGAAAACAGACATCTCCGCGTACACACACACACACGGAACACGACTGTGTGGTAGAGCGTTACTGGGAAACAGACATCTCCACACACACACACACACGCACACACACACGGAACATGACTGTGTGGTACAGTGTTCCTGGGAAACAGCCATCTCCACACACGCACACACACATGGAACACGACTGTGTTGTACAGCGTTACTGGGAAACAGACATCTCCACACACACACGCACACACACGCGGAACATGACTCTGTGGTACAGCGTTCCTGGGAAACAGCCATCTCCGCGCACACACACACACGGAACACGACTGTGTGGTACAGTGTTCCTGGGAAACAGCCATCTCCACACACACACACGGAACACGACTGTGTGGTACAGCGTTCCTGGGAAACAGCCATCTCCACACACACACACGGAACACGACTGTGTGGTACAGCGTTCCTGGGAAACAGCCATCTCTGCACACGCACACACACATACGGAACACGACTGTGTGGTACAACGTTCCTGGGAAACAGCCAGCTCCGCACACGCACACACAAACACACACGGAACACGACTGTGTGGTACAGCGTTCCTGGGAAACAGCCATCTCCGCACACGCACACACACACACACGGAACACGACTGTGTGGTACAGCGTTCCTGGCAAACAGACATCTCCGCACACGCACACACATGGAACACGACTGTGTTGTACAGCGTGCCTGGGAAACAGACATCTCGGCACGCACACACACACACGGAACACGACTGTGTGGTACAGCGTTCCTGGGAAACTGACATCTCCGCACACGCACACACGGAACACGACTGTGTGGTACAGCGTTCCTGGGAAACAGACATCTCCGCACACGCACATGCACACACACACGGAACACGATTGTGTTGTACAGCGTTCCTGGGAAACAGACATCTCCGCACACACACACACACACATGGAACACGACTGTGTGGTACAGCGTTCCTGGGAAACAGCCATCTCCGCGCGCACACACACACACACACACGGAACACGACTGTGTGGTACAGCGTTCCAGGGAAACATACACCTCCACGCACACACACACACACGGAACATGACTGTGTGGTACAGCGTTCCAGGGAAACAGTCATCTCCACACACACACACGGAACACATGGAACACGACTGTGTGGTACAGCGTTACTGGGAAACAGCAATCTCCACACACACACACACACACGGAACACGACTGTGTGGTACAGCGTTCCTGGGAAACAGCCATCTTCGCACACACACACACACGCCCACACACACGGAACATGACTGTGCGGTACAGCGTTCCTGGGAAACAGACATCTCCGCACACGCACACACATGGCAGACGACTGTGTTGTACAGCGTTCCTGGGAAACAGACATCTCCGCACACGCACACACACACGGAACACGACTGTGTGGTACAGCGTTCCTGGAAAACAGACATCTCCGCGTACACACACACACACGGAACACGACTGTGTGGTACAGCGTTCCTGGGAAACAGACATCTCCGCACACACACACACACACGCACACACACACGGAACACGACTGTGTGGTACAGCGTTCCTGGGAAACAGCCATCTCCGCACACACACACACACACACATACGGAACACGACTGTGTGGTACAGCGTTCCTGGGAAACAGCCATCTCCGCGCGCGCACACACGTAACACGACTGTGTGGTACAGCGTTCCTCGGAAACAGACATCTCCACATACACACACACACACACACGTAAAACGACTGTGTGGTACAGCGTTCCAGGGAAACAGCCATCTCCACACACGCACATGCACACGCACACACACACACGGAACACGAATGTGTGGTACAGCGTTCCAGGGAAACAGCCATCTCCACACACACACACGGAATACGACTGTGTGGTACAGAGTTCCTGGGAAACAGCCATCTCCACATACACACACACGGAACACGACTGTGTGGTACAGCGTTCCTGGAAAACAGACATCTCCGCGTACACACACACACACGGAACACGACTGTGTGGTAGAGCGTTACTGGGAAACAGACATCTCCACACACACACACACACGGAACATGACTGTGTGGTACAGTGTTCCTGGGAAACAGCCATCTCCACACACGCACACACACATGGAACACGACTGTGTTGTACAGCGTTACTGGGAAACAGACATCTCCACACACACGGAACATGACTGTGCGGTACAGCGTTCCTGGGAAACAGACATCTCCGCACACGCACACACATGGCAGACGACTGTGTTGTACAGCGTTCCTGGGAAACAGACATCTCCGCACACGCACACACACACGGAACACGACTGTGTGGTACAGCGTTCATGGAAAACAGACATCTCCGCGTACACACACACACACGGAACACGACTGTGTGGTACAGCGTTCCTGGGAAACAGACATCTCCGCACACGCACACACACACGGAACACGACTGTGTGGTACAGCGTTCCTGGGAAACAGCCATCTCCACACACACACACACACACACGGAACACGACTGTGTGGTACAGCGTTCCTGGGAAACAGCCATCTCCGCGCGCGCACACACGTAACACGACTGTGTGGTACAGCGTTCCTCGGAAACAGACATCTCCACATACACACACACACACACGGAACACGACTGTTTGGTACAGCGTTCCTGGGAAACAGCCATCTCTGCGCGCGCACACACGTAAAACGACTGTGTGGTACAGCGTTCCAGGGAAACAGCCATCTCCACACACGCACATGCACACGCACACACACACACGGAACACGAATGTGTGGTACAGCGTTCCAGGGAAACAGCCATCTCCACACACACACACGGAATACGACTGTGTGGTACAGCGTTCCTGGGAAACAGCCATCTCCACACACACACACACGCACACACACACATGGAACACAAAGGTGTGGTACAATGTTCCTGGGAAACAGCCATCTCCGCACACGCACACACACGGAACACGACTGTGTGGTACAGCATTCCTGGGAAACAGCCATCTCCACACACACACATACACACACACACACGGAACACGACTGTGTGGTACAGCGCTCCTGGGAAACAGCCATCTCCACACACGCACACGGAAAACAACTGTGTGGTACAGTGTTCCTGGGAAACAGCCATCTCCACACACACACTCGGAACACGACTGTGTGGTACAGCGTTCCTGGGAAACAGCCATCTCTGCACACGCACACACACATACGGAACACGACTGTGTGGTACAACGTTCCTGGGAAACAGCCATCTCCGCACACGCACACACACACACACACACACGGAACACGACTCTGTGGTACAGCGTTCCTGGGAAACAGCCATCTCCGCACACACACAGGGAACATGGAACACGACTGTGTGGTACAGCGTTCCTGGGAAACAGACATCTCCGCACACGCACACACATGGAACACGACTGTGTTGTACAGCGTGCCTGGGAAACAGACATCTCGGCACACGCACACACACACGGAACACGACTGTGTGGTACAGCGTTCCAGGGAAACATACACCTCCACGCACACACACACACACGGAACATGACTGTGTGGTACAGCATTCGTGGGAAACAGCCATCTCCACACACACACACACACGGAACACGACTGTGTGGAACAACGTTCCTGGGAAACAGCCATCTCCGCACACGCACACACACACACACGGAACACGACTGTGTGGTACAGCATTCCTGGGAAACAGCCATCTCCGCACACACACAGGGAACATGGAACACGACTGTGTGGTACAGCGTTCCTGGGAAACAGACATCTCCGCACACGCACACACATGGAACACGACTGTGTTGTACAGCGTTCCTGGGAAACAGCCATCTCCGCACACGCACACACACACGGAACACGACTGTGTGGTACAGCGTTCCTGGAAAACAGACATCTCCGCACACACACACACACACGCACACACACGGAACACGACTGTGTGGCACAGCGTTCCTGTGAAACAACCATCTCCACACACACAGACCCACACACGGAACACGACTGTGTGGTACAGCGTTCCTGGGAAACAGCCATATCCGCGCAAACACACACACGCACACACACACGGAACACGACTGTGTGGTACAGTGTTCCTGGGAAACAGCCATCTCCACACACACACACAGAACACGACTGTGTGGTACAGTGTTCCTGGGAAACAGCCATCTCCACACACACACACACACATGGAACACGACTGTGTGGTACAGCGTTACTGGGAAACAGACATCTCCACACACACACACACACATGGAACAGGACTGTGTGGTACAGCTTTACTGGGAAACAGACATCTCCGCACACACACACGCACACACACGGAACACGACTGTGTGGTACAGCGTTCCTGGAAAACAGACATCTCCGCGTACACACACACACACGGAACACGACTGTGTGGTAGAGCGTTACTGGGAAACAGACATCTCCACACACACACACACACGCACACACACACGGAACATGACTGTGTGGTACAGTGTTCCTGGGAAACAGCCATCTCCACACACGCACACACACATGGAACACGACTGTGTTGTACAGCGTTACTGGGAAACAGACATCTCCACACACACACGCACACACACGCGGAACATGACTCTGTGGTACAGCGTTCCTGGGAAACAGCCATCTCCGCGCACACACACACACGGAACACGACTGTGTGGTACAGTGTTCCTGGGAAACAGCCATCTCCACACACACACACGGAACACGACTGTGTGGTACAGCGTTCCTGGGAAACAGCCATCTCCACACACACACACGGAACACGACTGTGTGGTACAGCGTTCCTGGGAAACAGCCATCTCTGCACACGCACACACACATACGGAACACGACTGTGTGGTACAACGTTCCTGGGAAACAGCCAGCTCCGCACACGCACACACAAACACACACGGAACACGACTGTGTGGTACAGCGTTCCTGGGAAACAGCCATCTCCGCACACGCACACACACACACACGGAACACGACTGTGTGGTACAGCGTTCCTGGCAAACAGACATCTCCGCACACGCACACACATGGAACACGACTGTGTTGTACAGCGTGCCTGGGAAACAGACATCTCGGCACGCACACACACACACGGAACACGACTGTGTGGTACAGCGTTCCTGGGAAACTGACATCTCCGCACACGCACACACGGAACACGACTGTGTGGTACAGCGTTCCTGGGAAACAGACATCTCCGCACACGCACATGCACACACACACGGAACACGATTGTGTTGTACAGCGTTCCTGGGAAACAGACATCTCCGCACACACACACACACACATGGAACACGACTGTGTGGTACAGCGTTCCTGGGAAACAGCCATCTCCGCGCGCACACACACACACACACACGGAACACGACTGTGTGGTACAGCGTTCCAGGGAAACATACACCTCCACGCACACACACACACACGGAACATGACTGTGTGGTACAGCGTTCCAGGGAAACAGTCATCTCCACACACACACACGGAACACATGGAACACGACTGTGTGGTACAGCGTTACTGGGAAACAGCAATCTCCACACACACACACACACACGGAACACGACTGTGTGGTACAGCGTTCCTGGGAAACAGCCATCTTCGCACACACACACACACGCCCACACACACGGAACATGACTGTGCGGTACAGCGTTCCTGGGAAACAGACATCTCCGCACACGCACACACATGGCAGACGACTGTGTTGTACAGCGTTCCTGGGAAACAGACATCTCCGCACACGCACACACACACGGAACACGACTGTGTGGTACAGCGTTCCTGGAAAACAGACATCTCCGCGTACACACACACACACGGAACACGACTGTGTGGTACAGCGTTCCTGGGAAACAGACATCTCCGCACACACACACACACACGCACACACACACGGAACACGACTGTGTGGTACAGCGTTCCTGGGAAACAGCCATCTCCGCACACACACACACACACACATACGGAACACGACTGTGTGGTACAGCGTTCCTGGGAAACAGCCATCTCCGCGCGCGCACACACGTAACACGACTGTGTGGTACAGCGTTCCTCGGAAACAGACATCTCCACATACACACACACACACACACGTAAAACGACTGTGTGGTACAGCGTTCCAGGGAAACAGCCATCTCCACACACGCACATGCACACGCACACACACACACGGAACACGAATGTGTGGTACAGCGTTCCAGGGAAACAGCCATCTCCACACACACACACGGAATACGACTGTGTGGTACAGAGTTCCTGGGAAACAGCCATCTCCACATACACACACACGGAACACGACTGTGTGGTACAGCGTTCCTGGAAAACAGACATCTCCGCGTACACACACACACACGGAACACGACTGTGTGGTAGAGCGTTACTGGGAAACAGACATCTCCACACACACACACACACGGAACATGACTGTGTGGTACAGTGTTCCTGGGAAACAGCCATCTCCACACACGCACACACACATGGAACACGACTGTGTTGTACAGCGTTACTGGGAAACAGACATCTCCACACACACGGAACATGACTGTGCGGTACAGCGTTCCTGGGAAACAGACATCTCCGCACACGCACACACATGGCAGACGACTGTGTTGTACAGCGTTCCTGGGAAACAGACATCTCCGCACACGCACACACACACGGAACACGACTGTGTGGTACAGCGTTCATGGAAAACAGACATCTCCGCGTACACACACACACACGGAACACGACTGTGTGGTACAGCGTTCCTGGGAAACAGACATCTCCGCACACGCACACACACACGGAACACGACTGTGTGGTACAGCGTTCCTGGGAAACAGCCATCTCCACACACACACACACACACACGGAACACGACTGTGTGGTACAGCGTTCCTGGGAAACAGCCATCTCCGCGCGCGCACACACGTAACACGACTGTGTGGTACAGCGTTCCTCGGAAACAGACATCTCCACATACACACACACACACACGGAACACGACTGTTTGGTACAGCGTTCCTGGGAAACAGCCATCTCTGCGCGCGCACACACGTAAAACGACTGTGTGGTACAGCGTTCCAGGGAAACAGCCATCTCCACACACGCACATGCACACGCACACACACACACGGAACACGAATGTGTGGTACAGCGTTCCAGGGAAACAGCCATCTCCACACACACACACGGAATACGACTGTGTGGTACAGCGTTCCTGGGAAACAGCCATCTCCACACACACACACACGCACACACACACATGGAACACAAAGGTGTGGTACAATGTTCCTGGGAAACAGCCATCTCCGCACACGCACACACACGGAACACGACTGTGTGGTACAGCATTCCTGGGAAACAGCCATCTCCACACACACACATACACACACACACACGGAACACGACTGTGTGGTACAGCGCTCCTGGGAAACAGCCATCTCCACACACGCACACGGAAAACAACTGTGTGGTACAGTGTTCCTGGGAAACAGCCATCTCCACACACACACTCGGAACACGACTGTGTGGTACAGCGTTCCTGGGAAACAGCCATCTCTGCACACGCACACACACATACGGAACACGACTGTGTGGTACAACGTTCCTGGGAAACAGCCATCTCCGCACACGCACACACACACACACACGGAACACGACTCTGTGGTACAGCGTTCCTGGGAAACAGCCATCTCCGCACACACACAGGGAACATGGAACACGACAGTGTGGTACAGCGTTCCTGGGAAACAGACATCTCCGCACACGCACACACATGGAACACGACTGTGTTGTACAGCGTGCCTGGGAAACAGACATCTCGGCACACGCACACACACACGTAACACGACTGTGTGGTACAGCGTTCCTCGGAAACAGACATCTCCACATACACACACACACACACACGGAACACGACTGTTTGGTACAGCGTTCCTGGGAAACAGCCATCTCTGCGCGCGCACACACGTAAAACGACTGTGTGGTACAGCGTTCCAGGGAAACAGCCATCTCCACACACGCACATGCACACGCACACACACACACGGAACACGAATGTGTGGTACAGCGTTCCAGGGAAACAGCCATCTCCACACACACACACGGAATACGACTGTGTGGTACAGCGTTCCTGGGAAACAGCCATCTCCACACACACACACACGCACACACACACATGGAACACAAAGGTGTGGTACAATGTTCCTGGGAAACAGCCATCTCCGCACACGCACACACACGGAACACGACTGTGTGGTACAGCATTCCTGGGAAACAGCCATCTCCACACACACACATACACACACACACACGGAACACGACTGTGTGGTACAGCGCTCCTGGGAAACAGCCATCTCCACACACGCACACGGAAAACAACTGTGTGGTACAGTGTTCCTGGGAAACAGCCATCTCCACACACACACTCGGAACACGACTGTGTGGTACAGCGTTCCTGGGAAACAGCCATCTCTGCACACGCACACACACATACGGAACACGACTGTGTGGTACAACGTTCCTGGGAAACAGCCATCTCCGCACACGCACACACACACACACACGGAACACGACTCTGTGGTACAGCGTTCCTGGGAAACAGCCATCTCCGCACACACACAGGGAACATGGAACACGACTGTGTGGTACAGCGTTCCTGGGAAACAGACATCTCCGCACACGCACACACATGGAACACGACTGTGTTGTACAGCGTGCCTGGGAAACAGACATCTCGGCACACGCACACACACACGGAACACGACTGTGTGGTACAGCGTTCCTGGGAAACAGACATCTCCGCACACACACACACACACACACGGAACACGACTGTGTGGTACAGCGTTCCAGGGAAACATACACCTCCACGCACACACACACACGGAACATGACTGTGTGGTACAGCGTTCCTGGGAAACAGACATCTCCACACACACACGGAACACGACTGTGTGGTACAGCGTTCCTGGGAAACCGCCATATCCGCACACACACACACACGGAACATGACTGTGTGGTACAGTGTTCCTGGGAAACAGCCATCTCCACACACGCACACACACATGGAACACGACAGTGTTGTACAGCGTTACTGGGAAACAGACATCTCCACACACGCACACACACATGGAACACGACTGTGTGGTACAGCGTTACTGGGAAACAGACATCTCCGCACACACACACGCACACACACGGAACACGACTGTGTGGCAAAGCGTTCCTGGGAAACAGCCAACTCCGCGCACACACACACACACGCACACACACACGGAACATGACTGTGTGGTACAGTGTTCCTGGGAAACAGCCATCTCCACACACGCACACACATATGGAACACGACTGTGTTGTACAGCGTTACTGGGAAACAGACATCTCCACACACACACGCCCACACACACGGAACACGACTGTGTGGCAAAGCGTTCCTGGGAAACAGCCAACTCCGCGTACACACACACACACACACATGGAACACGACTGTGTGGTACAGCGTTCCTGGGAAACAGACATCTCCACACACACACACACACACACATGGAACACGACTGTGTGGTACAGCGTTCCTGGGAAACAGCCATCTCCGCACACACGCACACACACGGAACACGACTGTGTGGTACAGCGTTCCTGGGAAACAGACATCTCCGCGTACACACACACACACGGAACACGACTGTGTTGTACAGCGTTCCTGGAAAACAGACATCTCCACACACACACACGGAACACGACTGTGTGGTACAGCGTTCCTGGGAAACAGCCATCTCCACACACACACACGGAACACGACTGTGTGGTACAGCGTTCCTGGGAAACAGCCATCTCTGCACACGCACACACACATACGGAACACGACTGTGTGGTACAACGTTCCTGGGAAACAGCCATCTCTGCACACGCACACACACATACGGAACACGACTGTGTGGTACAACGTTCCTGGGAAACAGCCAGCTCCGCACACGCATACACACACACACACGGAACACGACTGTGTGGTACAGCGTTCCTGGCAAACAGACATCTCCGCACACGCACACACATGGAACACGACTGTGTTGTACAGCGTGCCTGGGAAACAGACATCTCGGCACGCACACACACACACGGAACACGACTGTGTGGTACAGCGTTCCTGGGAAACTGACATCTCCGCACACGCACACACGGAACACGACTGTGTGGTACAGCGTTCCTGGGAAACAGACATCTCCGCACACGCACATGCACACACACACACACACGGAACACGATTGTGTTGTACAGCGTTCCTGGGAAACAGACATCTCCGCACACGCACATGCACACACACACACACACGGAACACGATTGTTTTGTACAGCGTTCCTGGGAAACAGACATCTCCGCACACGCACATGCACACACACACACACACATGGAACACGACTGTGTGGTACAGCGTTCCTGGGAAACAGCCATCTCCGCGCGCACACACACACACACACACGGAACACGACTGTGTGGTACAGCGTTCCAGGGAAACATACACCTCCACGCACACACACACACACGGAACATGACTGTGTGGTACAGCATTCGTGGGAAACAGCCATCTCCACACACACACACACACGGAACACGACTGTGTGGAACAACGTTCCTGGGAAACAGCCATCTCCGCACACGCACACACACACACACGGAACACGACTGTGTGGTACAGCATTCCTGGGAAACAGCCATCTCCGCACACACACAGGGAACATGGAACACGACTGTGTGGTACAGCGTTCCTGGGAAACAGACATCTCCGCACACGCACACACATGGAACACGACTGTGTTGTACAGTGTTCCTGGGAAACAGCCATCTCCGCACACGCACACACACACGGAACACGACTGTGTGGTACAGCGTTCCTGGAAAACAGACATCTCCGCACACACACACACACACACGCACACACACGGAACACGACTGTGTGGCACAGCGTTCCTGTGAAACAACCATCTCCACACACACAGACCCACACACGGAACACGACTGTGTGGTACAGCGTTCCTGGGAAACAGCCATATCCGCGCAAACACACACACGCACACACACACGGAACACGACTGTGTGGTACAGTGTTCCTGGGAAACAGCCATCTCCACACACACACACGGAACACGACTGTGTGGTACAGTGTTCCTGGGAAACAGCCATCTCCACACACACACACACACATGGAACACGACTGTGTGGTACAGCGTTACTGGGAAACAGACATCTCCACACACGCACACACACACGGAACAGGACTGTGTGGTACAGCGTTACTGGGAAACAGACATCTCCGCACACACACACACACGGAACACGACTGTGTGGTAGAGCGTTACTGGGAAACAGACATCTCCACACACACACACACACGCACACACACACGGAACATGACTGTGTGGTACAGTGTTCCTGGGAAACAGCCATCTCCACACACGCACACACACATGGAACACGACTGTGTTGTACAGCGTTACTGGGAAACAGACATCTCCACACACACACGCACACACACGCGGAACATGACTCTGTGGTACAGCGTTCCTGGGAAACAGCCATCTCCGCGCACACACACACACGGAACACGACTGTGTGGTACAGTGTTCCTGGGAAACAGCCATCTCCACACACACACACGGAACACGACTGTGTGGTACAGCGTTCCTGGGAAACAGCCATCTCCACACACACACACGGAACACGACTGTGTGGTACAGCGTTCCTGGGAAACAGCCATCTCTGCACACGCACACACACATACGGAACACGACTGTGTGGTACAACGTTCCTGGGAAACAGCCAGCTCCGCACACGCACACACAAACACACACGGAACACGACTGTGTGGTACAGCGTTCCTGGGAAACAGCCATCTCCGCACACGCACACACACACACACGGAACACGACTGTGTGGTACAGCGTTCCTGGCAAACAGACATCTCCGCACACGCACACACATGGAACACGACTGTGTGGTACAGCGTTCCTGGGAAACAGCCATCTCCACACACACACACACACACACGGAACACGACTGTGTGGTACAGCGTTCCTGGGAAACAGCCATCTCCGCGCGCGCACACACGTAACACGACTGTGTGGTACAGCGTTCCTCGGAAACAGACATCTCCACATACACACACACACACACGGAACACGACTGTTTGGTACAGCGTTCCTGGGAAACAGCCATCTCTGCGCGCGCACACACGTAAAACGACTGTGTGGTACAGCGTTCCAGGGAAACAGCCATCTCCACACACGCACATGCACACGCACACACACACACGGAACACGAATGTGTGGTACAGCGTTCCAGGGAAACAGCCATCTCCACACACACACACGGAATACGACTGTGTGGTACAGCGTTCCTGGGAAACAGCCATCTCCACACACACACACACGCACACACACACATGGAACACAACGGTGTGGTACAATGTTCCTGGGAAACAGCCATCTCCGCACACGCACACACACGGAACACGACTGTGTGGTACAGCATTCCTGGGAAACAGCCATCTCCACACACACACATACACACACACACACGGAACACGACTGTGTGGTACAGCGCTCCTGGGAAACAGCCATCTCCACACTTGCACACGGAAAACAACTGTGTGGTACAGTGTTCCTGGGAAACAGCCATCTCCACACACACACTCGGAACACGACTGTGTGGTACAGCGTTCCTGGGAAACAGCCATCTCTGCACACGCACACACACATACGGAACACGACTGTGTGGTACAACGTTCCTGGGAAACAGCCATCTCCGCACACGCACACACACACACACACGGAACACGACTCTGTGGTACAGCGTTCCTGGGAAACAGCCATCTCCGCACACACACAGGGAACATGGAACACGACTGTGTGGTACAGCGTTCCTGGGAAACAGACATCTCCGCACACGCACACACATGGAACACGACTGTGTTGTACAGCGTGCCTGGGAAACAGACATCTCGGCACACGCACACACACACGGAACACGACTGTGTGGTACAGCGTTCCTCGGAAACAGACATCTCCACATACACACACACACACACGGAACACGACTGTTTGGTACAGCGTTCCTGGGAAACTGCCATCTCTGCGCGCGCACACACGTAAAACGACTGTGTGGTACAGCGTTCCAGGGAAACAGCCATCTCCACACACGCACATGCACACGCACACACACACACGGAACACGAATGTGTGGTACAGCGTTCCAGGGAAACAGCCATCTCCACACACACACACGGAATACGACTGTGTGGTACAGCGTTCCTGGGAAACAGCCATCTCCACACACACACACACACGCACACACACACATGGAACACAAAGGTGTGGTACAATGTTCCTGGGAAACAGCCATCTCCGCACACGCACACACACGGAACACGACTGTGTGGTACAGCATTCCTGGGAAACAGCCATCTCCACACACACACATACACACACACACACGGAACACGACTGTGTGGTACAGCGCTCCTGGGAAACAGCCATCTCCACACACGCACACGGAAAACAACTGTGTGGTACAGTGTTCCTGGGAAACAGCCATCTCCACACACACACTCGGAACACGACTGTGTGGTACAGCGTTCCTGGGAAACAGCCATCTCTGCACACGCACACACACATACGGAACACGACTGTGTGGTACAACGTTCCTGGGAAACAGCCATCTCCGCACACGCACACACACACACACACACACGGAACACGACTCTGTGGTACAGCGTTCCTGGGAAACAGCCATCTCCGCACACACACAGGGAACATGGAACACGACTGTGTGGTACAGCGTTCCTGGGAAACAGACATCTCCGCACACGCACACACATGGAACACGACTGTGTTGTACAGCGTGCCTGGGAAACAGACATCTCGGCACACGCACACACACACGGAACACGACTGTGTGGTACAGCGTTCCTGGGAAACAGACATCTCCGCACACACACACACGGAACACGACTGTGTGGTACAGCGTTCCTGGGAAACAGCCATCTCCGCGCGCACACACACACACACACGGAACACGACTGTGTGGTACAGCGTTCCAGGGAAACATACACCTCCACGCACACACACACACGGAACATGACTGTGTGGTACAGCGTTCCTGGGAAACAGTCATCTCCATACACACACACACAGAACACGACTGTGTGGTACAGCGTTCCTGGGAAACAGCCATCTCCACACACACACACGGAACACGACTGTGTGGTACAGCGTTCCTGGGAAACAGACATCTCCGCACACGCACACACACGGCACACGACTGTGTTGTACAGCGTTCCTGGGAAACAGACATCTCCGCACACACACACACACACCCATGGAACACGACTGTGTGGTACAGCATTC